>NC_067159.1:45689866-45854866 GCF_903995435.1 Acomys russatus
GGGATTAAAGGCGTGCAGCACCCTTCTTTAAGGTGAGATGGGTAAGGGTTTTAGGCTTTCCAAAGTTGAGCAAGGAGAAGCAGCTGGAGGAAGGTGTGAGACCACAGGCTGGGAGCCTAAGTGTACATTTGCTGTGCAGAATTTGTCAAAGCAACACCATTAAGACAAAATATGAGAACATTTCTCCACTTGCTCTGAAGTTTATTACCTTAGCTACTTATCATTTACTAAGAGCTTAAACACGTGTTTTATTTAATGTATAATAAAATACAATGCTAAGCAGATACTCATCTTGACTGTGATAATCGTATGCATGATGGATAAGGTCAAAGCAGCTTTGGGAGAATTTAAGTGTGTGTGTGAGTGTGTGTGTGTGTGAGTGTGTGAGTGTGTGTGTGTGTGTATGAGTGTGTGTGTGAGTGTGTGTGTGTGTGTGAGTGTGTGAGTGTGTGTATGATTTAGATGCCCAGCTGAAAAGAATCATGGACATGAAAATACGGAGATAATGAAAATCCTTCTTACCTTTATGCTTTGAACGAGTCTCTCATCTTCTGGCACAATGGGGTTGATGGCGATGACCACACCCTCGTATCCATTGTTGGCTCAGATGGACCATGGAGCTTTTCACGTCCTGCGGAGAAGCAGGGCGAGGAGCAGAAGGACCTTCAGACCTGGCGCCATGGCTGCACATGCTACAGTGAGATAGTGGCTCCACAGGAAGGGTACTTATGCGTCTGCTCCACTCAGGAATTTGAACCACGACCAGAATATTTGCATACATTTGATAGAGTGAAATAGTGATGTCTCTTGGGACCTGCTTAATCCCATCTAAAGACTTAGTAGGTAAGTGACATGGGCACTGTGGTAAATACGTTTGTTGTAGTTTCTCAACAGTGTGGAGCTGCTGCATAGCTTTGCTAGTTAAGTTCTGTTTTCATGAGTTTATTTTGCAGAGCCATACGTCTCCCAGTGCTTAAGTGAGAGAATGATGAATTGCTGAAGCTGCCAACACTACTGGGGAAACCAGCTGCTGTATGGGAAAGAGCGGCTTTTTGACATGTTCCTATCTCCAACTGGTGACAATATTGCGCGCTGCCAGTCTAGGCTTGCTGCAGCCTTACCTGGAAAACCTTCCCACATTATCTTTCTTGGAGCACTTAATGTTTCTTCAGCTTCCCTGAGTCACTGTTTTTGTATACCATCTCATTGCTTAGATTTGTCTTCACCAACACAATATATCTTCTTACTAGGTTTTACTTATTTATTTTTTATTTTTGGTGTTTCAGTTTTAGTGTTTATTGGAGTCCATTGCTGGCCAGACTCAGTGCTAGGTGCTCACAGGTGCTCCTCCCCACCCCCGCCCCCACACCTCACAACAGCCCTGTGAGGTAGGGTTCTTCTTGTACAATCTGACCCGAGGGAGGCACCGAGACCTGCCTCTGGCTCAGGCCATTGGTGTAGGCAGGACAAGGGACTCCAACTCTTGCTTTCATTGTTTTAGAAAATACAAAAGAACTTTGGCCCCAATCTACTCTACTCTTAAAAACTGAGGGGTTTTCCAACTCCCATTCTCCATTGTCTTTTTTTTTTTTTAATTTAAGTCAGCCATTCTTTGGTTTGTTTTTGAGAAAGGTCTCGTTCTGTAAGCCAGGCTGTCCGAGAAGTATATGGTCTAGGCTGACCTCAAACTCACAGCCATCCTCCTGCCTCTCCTGACTGCTGGGATTACAGGAGTGTGTACCTAGAATTTCAGATACCAAATTTTCTCTTAACTTTGGTAAAATAACTTTTAAAAGAACCACTGGTGTGGGCCCTGGGGTGAGCAATCACTGTGTGTATTCCTTTGGCTCCACTAGTGTGAGTTTCCGAGTGTGCACCTCAGAGAGCTGGAGGCCTACAAGTGGGGAGCAGATTGCCTCTCAGAGGTCAGCAGAGACTAGTCCTCTTCCCTGAGCGCTGTGGGATGCATAGGCATATTTGTCCCAAGAGAGGAAGGAAGGCTCACTGAATCTGCCCAGCCCCGTAAGGCCACTTACTGAAGGCAGAGCCCAAGTCACCACACGTGGACTTTCCTGACCAAATTTTCAAGTGAGGAAACCCAGGCCGGAAGGGAGAAATGAATTCCAACACGGTTCCGGGATACTAAATTTCAAGAAAAGACTTCTCAGCAGATGGGGCTGAGCCCCAAACCCACACAGTGTGCAGGTCCAAGGTCACTACCACACTTCAAGTCACACTTGGACCCAGACATTTGCTTTGGTTCTAGGAAACCCCAGCTCCTGATTGATCCACCCTGTGTGCTCCCCAGCCTGCTCCCATCTGCACTCTCGGGCTGTGCTTGGTGTACCAGGCCCCAGATGGGCTAGGGGCCCATGTTGGCCGAGTCCAGGACAGTCATGCACATGCAGTTCAAAGCTCCGCATGCCCAGCTCTGCCCCCGCCTCATAAACTGCACAGCTTGGCTACTCAGGCACAGCCAGCAGCCAGATGTGGCTGTGGGTACCCCTCATGCTCCACCCGTGTGATCAGCCACACTGAGAACAGAGCAGGGGACCTCAGCAGGTCTGCCTCGTTACACAAACCAGACATAAAGAGACTAGACTAAAGGCAGCTACCTGCAGGCCCTTAGACACCTGTTAGGGCTGCGTGAATCTGGTACCCCACCATTGTCCTCCTCATCCCCGCTCCAAAGCCACATTAGGCAGAAGCAACAGTGCTGAGAAAGGAGCTCTTAGAAAGTTGAGGCAGGGGGGAACTGTTTTAAGTTTGAGACCAGCCTGGGCTATACAGTGAGATAGATCCAGGGCAGCCTGGGCTGCAGTGTGACACCAAACAACCAAAAGCAATCAGGAGTGAGGGCAGCACATCTGATGTCACTTTCCTGCACCGAACTAGAAAAGGCACATTACCCTGGGGCGGGAGGGAAGGGGGAGGTCTACTGCCACCTCCCTGGGGCCTCTCTACCTGTTGGTGCTACTTCTGGAAAGGGGAGGAGAGCCTCTGGCAGACAGCATAGCGCCAGGTCCGCAGGGACTGACTCCTGACACAGCATCTTAACACCTTGTGCTTTTGGGGGGATAGCAGTAGATACAGACTCTCCTTTAAAAACAAAACAAAACAAAACAACAACAACAACAACAACAAACCACACCAAGTCACAGTTATCGGGTGGGGATGATAAGGGACATAGCACTTAATGTCACAGATGAAATCACTTTCCTTGGCTCCAGGCTGCCCCTAGCACATTGCTAAGTTCATCTGCCAGAAGAGAAGGCATAGAGAGCAGAAACTGCCTCTCTCCCTCTCAAGATCCCCATGGAGAATAAGACCCAAAACAATGGTCCCCTCACAATGGAAGTTAGTTCCAGAATGATCCAATATGGAAAGTTTAATAAATTGGAGGGAAAATGGTCCAGGTGAGGCAGTGGGGCAAGAGGACTCCTGACAGGGGCCTTGTCCCTGCAGAATCACTGCACGCACAATACTCTTCATGCGTGCCCTGGCATGAGACCTGACAACTGTGGTTCACTATGGAGTGGACACTCCACTTGATCTCCTATACTGGGTTGGCACATCACACATGCAAAGCAAGGAAACTCCACAGATTTCACCAAACAGTTAATTTTGGCAAAAAGAAAAAAAATTAAAGGGTGAGAGAAAATAAAAAGCTAAAATTCATAAGCAGGATTAAAGTCACTGAAGTGACAACAGTGTATTTTCTCAACAGTATGGATAGACTATAACTACAGTCTCTCTGCTTTAAAGTCTCTGCCATCCTCTCCCTCAATTCAGTTCAAAGTTCATAGCAGCAATGCATGAGTCCTTTGCTAGGCCAGTGTTGTCTGCTCCTGGGCCAGAGTTCACAGGTCAGGATCAGTCAGTCCCGAGAATCATCGGAGGATGTTCACTGTTTTCATCCAGGCGCAGGGCGCTGGCTTCATCCTCCAGGCATGCACCACCTATGGCACCCAGGTCATCTGTGTAGGCTTCTAAGTTGGCGTCCTGCCCCTTACAAAGTCTTGTTGGGGACAAGGGCGCATAGGCACCTCTGGCAGCTGCTGTGCCATATGCCTGTGTTGCTAAGGGGCAGTCATGAGAGGCAGAGTCTACAATTTCACTAGTCGTCTCCATACTGCTGTCAAGCCTTTACTGATGCATCAGGGCACACTTGCCGCCCTCCTGGGGGTCCAGGTTGTACATGTACAAATAGCCATCTGATGCTCCCACCAGCAGTCGTGGGATCTTCTGAATCGTGGCGATTAAGCAGATGTTTTTGTGGCCACAGAACAGCAGGCAGACTGTTGCAAAGGCCCTGCCCTGGCCAAACATTTCTGTCACTTGTGAGGGCAGGTAGCTGGTAGATGCCATAAGCACCTTCCCAAAGTAGCCAGTCCAGGTGGTGGGCTCTCCTGGAGGTTTTTCCCTCACCGCCTCAAGTTTGAAGATGTGACCAGTTTCGGTGTTGCTAGGACGAGGAGAGGAAGATGCCCTTCATGTCGAAGGCCAGGGAGCAGATGCTCACACACCTCTTCACTCCTCTCCAGAACTCAAACAGCTTCTGTCCCGTAGAATGGAAAACACCCGAATCACCCTCCCCTTCTGAGAAGCAGTGGCAAGTTTGGTCCCACTTGCCTCAAAAGCCAGGGCTGCTAAGGGACTGTCATGCGCTGGGATCATGTTTGCAGCTCTCAGGTTAATGGTGTCGAAGACCTGTACCTCTCCAATGGTTGCGCTCCCTGGATAAGCCAAGTAGCAGTTGTCATTTTTGATTGACAGAGCACACAGGCCTGCAGGGTTTGGGGGTGTCTCTCGGATGGTATGAAGTACCTTCATGTCCCAGATGTTGTGTATATAGAGCGACTCTTCCAGACACACGATGAGCCTCTCTGCCTGTTCAGCTTCACAGCCAGTATTGTGTTGGAGTAGCTGTAGTTGCATATCTCCATTCCCTTCTTAAAGTGGCAAACCTGCAGCTTCCTGGGAGCTTTGAGGCTGACAATCGCCACCAACTGCTTGAGAACAATCTCTCCACAATGCAGACATCTTCGGTGTCAGTGCATTCATAGATCTGTTCTAGCTTATCCACAGAAGAAAGGGAGAAAAACTTATACCCGGTCTTATTACCAACAGCTAGGGACGTGTTATCCTGGTTGAAGTTGGCAAACAGCAGCTGGCTGGCACCGGCCTCTCCGCTCTGGCTCGCCAGGTTCATGGCTGCAGGCCCGCGCGACGGGCTCGGACCATCTTCTCGGGAGCACGCGCAGCGCAACTCGGGCAGCCCGCTGGGGCATGTTACACTCAGGATCTGCGCCCAGTCCGACTTAGAGCGCAGCCCCACTCGCCTCCTCTCGCTGCGTGGGGACCAACCGCCGTCTCATCCCGTCCCCACTCTTGTTTATGCTCCAGAGCCCTTACTAGGTTTTAAATTCCCCTGTTAGCAAGAGATTATTTTTTTCTGAGTTTAACGTCTCTCTCAGTCACAATTTTTCTAATACAAATCGAGGACAGTGAGGTCTTTTAAAAATTTTTAAAAAAGATCTATTTATTATGTATACAGTATTCTGATTGCATGTGCACCTGCACAACAGAAGAGGGCCACCAGATCTCATTATAGATGGTTGTGAGCCACCCTGTGGTTGCTGGGAATTGAACTCAGAACCTCTGGAAGAGCAGATAGTGCTTTTAACCTCTGACCCATCTCTCCAGCCTGACAGTGAGATCTTTTAAAAGGAATGTTGTGAAGGTTAAATGGAATAACGTATGAAGCAGGGTTTGGGGCTTATATTGCTGCACGACACACGGAGTAGATCCTTTATTTTAAAGCCAAAAGCGACAGAACAAAAGTGATGGGTCTCCTAGGTTTATCTATAGTAAGAATTTTGGTTTCTTTAAAAAAACAGAAAAACTATAAGAATGTGTTTTTGTTTTAATCCAAGGTGTGGGATATGGGGCTGCTTCAGATTGTCCATGGCAGTTGAGTTGCCTCCTGCTCTAGCAGGGGCGTGGTTTTGCCAGCTGCAGATAGTTCCTTGGAATTGTGAGAATTCTTTAGAGGGCATATAAATGTTATAGCCCGAAGGCTGGGCTGCTGTTGATCAGTTGTTGGTTAGATGCTGTTGTCAGTCTGAAAAGAATTGCTTTTTGATTTCACTTAAAAACTACATGACATAAGAAAGAAACAGTGTATGTCATACTTGGATTTTCTATGAGTTTTTTTGTTACTACATTTCTATGAAATTAAATCTTTTTTTTTTACTAATTCAAAAGAAGTTCTGAGGAAGCAGGGTGGAGCACTGGCTCAGCACTTAAGAGCACATCTGCTCTTGCAAAGGACCTGGGTTCAGTTCCCAACACCCACGTCAGGCACTCCCATCCATTTGTAGCCCCAGCTTCAGCGACTGCAGTGCTTCCGATATCTTTGGGTACCTGAACTCATATGTGCACACCCCCACAGAGACTTGCACACAATCACGCAATTAACAGCAAATTTTAAAAACATCTTAACAGTGCAAAGAAAATGAAACCTATTCACTTGTCTGGAAAGGAGACACTCATTTTTCTCATGAAAGAATTGTTAGGGACCGTTGGAAGGACTACATGAGAAAACCTAGAAAAAAACTTCAGGCAGAACCCTGCCCTTAAAAAAAACTTCATTAAACATCACACATTATCATTAATATCATATGCTAATGTAGGTGTGAGCATTGACACAAACATTTACAAATTAAAATTTCTTTCCATGGCTTAATTTTGTAAAACTGTAAACAGTCTTCCAGGGCTTACACGGGGAATGAAAACTCTTTGAGCCCGCCACCTGAGACTACAGGGAAAACCAGCTTTTCTGCATGTTTCTATCTTCAGCTATTGGGAGTGTCCCAGCTTTCCAGTCCAGGCTTGGTAAAACCTTATCTGTGAAACCCTCCCATCGTCTTCACTAGAAACAGTTTTTCTTTCCCTCTCCTTGAGTCACTGTTATTGCACCCCACCTGTTTATCTTGGCCTAATTTGGACAGACATAATGTAGCTCCTTAATGGCTCATACATTCTTCTTCTGGCAAGAAAATTCCCCCTTACAACTTTAACCTCTCTATTTCTAATTAACTCAGCTGTAACATGAGGATGGTAGCTTCATTCTAAAAGGAATGTTGCAAATGTTAAATCAAATAATGCCTGAGGCACTTGGTATCCAATAGCGAGATCATCTCAAAAAAAAAAAAAAAAAAAAAAAAAAAAAAAAAAAGCCAAACTAACATCAATAAATCAATAATAAATGAAAGAAAAAAAAAAAAAAAGCCACACACACACACGGTGCAGCATGTGACCCTCAAACACCCAGTAAATCTCTTGTTGCCTTTCACCCCCACTTCTCTGTGTTTGGTGTTCCTTCCCAGCATTCTGTACGAGTACAGAATGGAGTCAATGTGGACATTGCCTCTAAAAGACTTGAAGACTTGTTTCCTGGATTAAGTTGGAATAAAACACTATTCAAAATACAGGACAGAGTGAGAAAAGGTCTGCAGAGAGCTACAATGCAGCATCAGGGACTCCAGAACCAGAGAATAACTTCCCAAGGGGAGGAACACCAGGAGACCTAAGGGAGGGCACGCGTTGTGTTGCAGACAGCGCAGCCTTGGTGTTCTATATCTCAGGCCGTTCAGGGTCTGCTTCATTTTCTGCTCAGTAGTCCTGGCTGTCCTGGAACTCAGCATAGGTCTGCCTGCCTCAGCCTTCCGCGGGCTGGCATCAAAGGCTTGTGTCATTATACCTGTGCCTTCAGTCAATCTGAAAGTTATGTATGACACGTGGTACGCATCTAAAGGATAACTGGAGGTTAAGCTTAAAAATCATAAGAGAGCATTTAAGCAATAGTTCTTTCTTTCTTTCTTTCTTTCTTTCTTTTTTTTTTTTTTGGTTTTTCGAGACAGGGTTTCTCTGCGTAGCCTTGGCTGTCTTGGACTCACTCCCTTTGTAGACCAGGCTGGCTTCGACCTCACAGTAATTTGCCTGCCTTGGACTCTCAAGTGCTGGGATTAAAGATGTGCGCCACCACGTCTGGCTAAGCAGTAGTTCTTAGATGAAGATTCTATAAAAATGTGGACTGCTTTGATAGATTTTGTATGAGCACAAGACTCTCTCTTGTTTAAATATTAAGCAACGCTCACTTGCCAGTAGGCTTTTGGTCTGGTTTGAATATTGCTTGCTTTCTCTGGAACCCAGCTTGATATTATGCTGGGAAATGATTGTGCCGTTCTGAGTGATCACAAAGTCTTTGGCCACAGCTGATTAGCTACCGTGAAGTGGATTATCGCGAGGGGCAATCTGCTTCTTCCACAGGCTCTTACTTGTCTTTGATCTGCATCAAGACCGAAGAAGCTTCACGGGGCCCTTGCCAGAAGCTGCCACACTCAGTCTTAAGCTGCGGAGCCTCCAAAGCCACCTCCCTTTCTCACGCGTTCTGTTGTGTAACAGAACAGATTTTTTAGATACTAATATTTAGAAAACGAGTTATTCGATTTAACTCATCCCTTTCAAAGGTAGATAAAGGAAACGCTCTAATTTATATACAGCAACTTTTGATTTTAATAGACTCAAATAGGAAATTTAAAACATTGAACATTTCCTTTTTTGTTACAATTTCTACAGTAGACAATGAGGATAGTAAATTAATTCTAAATAAGATGGAATAAAGTGATATTGCAGTTTCTAGTTTAAAATATGAATAAAGTTGCAATAAATAAAAAAAGTGTCCAGCTGGGTGTGGAAATTTTCGTACACAGATCAGGAATGCTGGGTTCCTGTGGAGGAATAAACTTGACAGCTTGTGCGATGTTGGAGATATCGGAGGTGCGGTTGGCATCACCGTTGGCCTGAATTACAAAGTACAGCATGGTGCCATTTTCTATTTTAAATGTTTCTGGCTTGAATTTAAATGTTTCTTTTGAGCCAGCCTCTTTAGGGATCAGGCCAGAAGTATTCACTAAAGTAGCATTGCTAAAATCTTCTTGGAGATCCAGAGAATTCTGACTCATTCTGATGACGTAGCTATGCGCTGGAAAAGAGAGACAACAAGTTCTTTAGAGACAAGAGGCTATTCTCCACCACCGCACTGCGCCTGCGCGGGAGTTACGAGAAGTCCATGCGAGCTTTAGTGCCTGAGAGCCTGGATACACTTTGTGTCTGGTTATTCCATCTCATACTCTTTATAGACAAGTATATGAGCAGCTATTTTAAAATGTCCAGTTTCAAAATCACAGGAAACTTAATTCAGTATCATATATTAGCAGTCCGCCACCCAGAATCCAGGTTTCCTTTTAGAAAGATACAGAAAGAGCAGAACTGAGTTTTAAATTAGAACAAGGAACGCATAATGTTCATCTGCAGTAAAGACCAGAGTACCTTATCTATCTATCTATCTATCTATCTATCTATCTATCTATCTATCTATCTATCTATCTATCTATGCACCTGTATGTATGTATATATGTACCATCTATCATCTATGTGTGTCTGTATGTATATATCTGTGTATCTATGTATGTATGTATCTATCATCTATCTATCTTTGCATCTTTGTTCTCTATATATGTATCTATAATCTATGTATGTTTGTATATATCTATTTATATCTATCATATATGTATGTCTGTATATATCTTTTATATCTATCCATCATCTCTCTCTCTCTCTCTCTCTCTCTCTCTCTCTCTCTCTCTCTCTCTCTCTCTCTCATCTATGGTGGAGCACTCCGTGAAAGACAGTTAGGGGAGAACAGTTGAGGATGAGTCAACGGGCAGAAGCCGGCTGAGATGAGTCAACGGGCAGAAGCCGGCTGAGCACTCACTACCTAAGTGCTCAGGACCTCGTCTGACCTCGACCAGCACTTTAATCCTGTACTGTCATCTTTCTCATCTCCATTTTTAAACGTGTAAAACAGAGATTTAGTCATTTGATTCATTCAGCAAAAAGGGTTTGACTGCTGATTTTCTGATGGTGACATTTGCAGATGAGAATGAAGGAAGCGTGTTTAGAGCAATTTTGTAAGTATTTAAGGGATGGGTGGCCGAAGTTTTAGCTGGTATAACTACTATTTTGTCAAAAAAGGAAAGGAGGATGCCTGCCTGAGATTTGAATTCCACACTGATTTTAGAACTCTAACAGAGGAGCAGATATAAAATAGGAATTGGGAGAATAACATAGTTGTAACCTTTATCTGTATGAAGACTTTAGTTTTTATGTAATGCTAGAGAGATTTAAAATATGTGGTAAATAACTTTGATATTTTTTCTCTCCCAATTAAACCCTTATGATTAACATTTAGTTTCTCCACTGATAAGTCTTATCCATTCTAGCATTCTTTATACAAACCTTGCTTTTCATATGGGTGGACCTATCCATCTATCATCTACCATCTATTTATTTATTTATTTATTATTTATCTATCATCTACCTATCAATCATCTATTTACCACCTATCAATCTATTATCTATCTATCTATCTATCATCTATTTATCTATTATTATCTATCATCTACCTACCAGTCATCTATCTATTTACCTTTATCTATCTATCTATCTATCTGTCATCTTCTATCTATCTATCTATCTATCATCTATCATCTATCCATCCATCCATCTGGAATTATGTTGGGGGGTGGTCTGATGTATTTTGATGCTAATTACTGCTTGCTGTCTCTGTGACCCACTTTTTGATTAATAAAAAGCCATCCAACCTGGGCAGGGCAGAGGAGCTAGAGGTGTAGCTAAGGGTCCCAAGAAGAAAAGGGAGGAATCCTGGGAAGAAGAAAGATGGCCACCAGGAGGAGAGAGAGACCTGAGGAGGAGAGGAGGCCGCCATGGGTTAGATGGAAGAGAATCACAAGGCCGGCATGGATGCAGAATCTGGCCCAGATGAAGATCATTAGCAAGTATTTGGGATTATGGAAGGGAGGTAGCTTGATAGAGGTTATTGGAAACATGGCATGGGATTGGGGCAGGGACCACATACCTGCCCCACTATGGGAAGTAGTTTAGAGGATTAATGTCTGCCCTGCTCCAGGTTAACTAAGGCTATTTTAAAATCTAACAAGTGTCAGTGTCTTAATTGATTGCTAGATGGGCATACTGATAATACTGATAATTTTAAAACAATAGAATTTTCTGTTTACCTGTGTGTATTTTGTACTTAATTAATTTCTAAGAGTAAACCTTAGCATTTGCAAGCTCAATAGTAATGGAATAAAATTGGACAAAGACAGAAAAATTAGAAAATTGCCCTTGTTTGGGAAAAAAAGAATGCAAGATAATGGTGTTATTTTGTCTTCTCGTTTAATTTAAAAATAGTTCAAACTGAGACAGGCAACTTGATAGAAAAAAATCTGAAAAGACTGGGTTGTGATTTTAAGTTATTAAAATGGAAATAATTTGGGTCAACTTGTATGGCTTGGGGGTTCAGTTTTTATATTTGAAAGTAAGTGAATAAAGGGCTATTTTGACCACTCCAGAAATGTTGCTCATAAATAATACAGTAGAGAAGTTTTAGCAAATGAAAGATTTTCTTTTAGAACATTTTAAAACTCACTATCAAACTTACCTCTTCCTGTATCGAGGACCTTGCCAGGGGCCGTCCACGTAAGGTGAATATGATCGCCTATAAACTCAGCCTCCAGGTTTGAGACTTTATTGGGTGGAAACACATGAGCATGGTCACCATCAGGGGGCGCTCCAGACACAGTAAACGACCCTCCAGAGGTTAATCTGCTGAAGTCCTCCACTGTAGTTTCTGCTGTTTCTTCTGGGACTTCTGGTCTGGGTGGATTCAGTTTAATTTGATCTACACCCCCACCAAAATAATAATGATAAACAACAACAACAAACAACAATAAACAACAACAAAAACAACAAAATAAATTGCATCTTTCTATGTGTCGTGCTTGTTCTTGTAAGCTGATCTTGCAGCTACTGAGTGCTAATGTTGATTAACAGTAGATATTGAAAAGTGACAGCTTTTAGTGAAAGAAAAACATGCTTTAACAGCATTTCAAAATGGACAAGGGAACATTACATTTTAGTTAAATTATATCTTATCCCATCTTGAATGGTATTTTTAACCTATGTAATACTTGCCTGTACATTTTTTTGAGGACAAGAATTGCATTCTATCCATACTTGTGGCTTGCCTCATAGAAGATGCTGAGGGAAGTGCTCTAAAGGTTAGGGGGTGAACTGAAGGGGACGCCGAACACGCAGAAATGTAATCTACGGATCCACTGGCCTTGATTTGATTTTGAAACATTCAGATGATTACAAGGAACTACATGCCTGCATCTTCTGTAGTCCGTTACGTTTTTGATGTTTGCCACATTCATTTGACCTAAACCAGACATGTTCCTGTTTGAATATTACTTACCATTCTCAACATAGCCAGGTATATACAGAGACTTATTCTGTCGCTTTAAACTTTCTTTAGTGATGTTTTTTCTTGCTCGAGCATTCACTTTTAAGCTGTATCTACCATTCCCATGGTACTGTGCAAAATATCTTGAGTAGATGCCGTCGTTTTTGAGTGTATCAGCACCTTGGTATTGGAATGTAGGAATTAGTCATGCAGTAAGTGAAAATGACACGTGTAACTGTGAGCACAGGTGATGTCAGCGGTGTCATAGACAAGGTGGCACCGCTTCAGGTCCATGAATCCTACAGTCACACTAATTTGCTTTAGAGCTTGGCTCGGTCACATGATAACCTCGTGACTTTGAAGTAATTCATGGTAGGCGTTCAGTTCTTTTGGGGTGCTCACTTGATTAATAATAGCTGTTCTTATTTCATACAAGAGACATCAAAATAATAGAATAGAAAGACAGCAAAATGCATGAAGACACCGACAGTGGAGATGGAGAAAAACATGTATTTAGGTTCCCTCCATGGCTAAAGTAAAACTGCTCACGAACTTTAAAGATGAGAAGGGGACTTACAGCTGTGCCCAGGCCTGACACATTGCAACTGGATTGCACTCACTTTGAGTTCTTAAGTGTACAGGGCAAGTAGTGAGAGAAGACCCAGCAAGAAAAATTTTAAATCCTGTGGTGTTACTGCAGGCTGCCATTACCTGCTCCGTTGTCCCAGAGCTCCAGGGTGACTTGATGTCCACCTTCAGCTTCTATAATGGCTGTGACATTGGCTCCCAGAACAGGCAAAAACCCTTGGCTGACACGCGCATAAATGATCATTGGGCTGTCCTTCTGTGCTGTGCTCTGACTCATGTGCGCAGTTGCGATCACTGGGAGCCTGGTAGGACTTCTTGCTCGAGTGGTCACTGTCACGGTTAGCAGCTGGGATTTGGCATCCTTGTTGAAGAGGCTGTAAGTCCAAGTACCTGTCTGAAAGAAATTGTCTCTAAGAGCTTTGATAGTGTTTTATTACTCTGTGCTTAGGCCCTATAATTACTTAGAAATGTAAAAAGGAGGAGAAGAAGGAGGAGGAAGAGCTGATGATGAGTTTTCTATTGTTGGGGATGGAGCCAGGACCTCATGCAGATTAAGCTGGCTTACTGTTGAGATACTGCCCCAGCCTAAATGATGACTTTTAATATGTGATTTTATAAGCTAATAATGTGGGCATGAATCATTATATAGTCTATGAATTAAGCTTGTTTCTAAGATTAATTATCTGTTACTGGCTTAGTATCAAAAATGTAGAAAATGCCTTTATTTTCTTAATATAAATTGATAATTGATGGAAACAAAAGAATAGGCTTACTTCTGCGATGCCTGGGATTTGAAGTCGAGCAGACCGAAAATTTAGTTTATTGTCTTTGAAATCTGAGGTTGCGTATGTTTTTCCTCTTGGATCTTGAAGAATAATTTCTGGCTGTTTTACTGTCCAGGTGACAACAAAGAATGTGTCGTTTCCAATGGTGCTGTCCACAGGCACAGTGCCATTTATCCATTCCCTCCCTGTGACATTCAAGGCTTTGCTCTCCAACTATTAAGACAAATAAAAAACAAAGAAATATGCAAACACCTATATGTTATGACTATGGAATTTTAAAGTTTATTTAGTTCAGTGTAATTTTCCATTTTAATTTTTCTCAATTAAAATTATTGAGCATCACGGATGTTTTTCACTGAAAATAATATGTAAGGAATAAATTAAATTATTAAAAGTAAAAATTACATAATTATAAAGATAAAAAATAACACTATAATGAATAAAGGACTGCAGGAGACGAGGTGTGTGTAAGCCATAGAAAACCAAAGTCAGTAGGGAAGCATTTCTTCTGTACAACAGAGCCATTTCTAAGGAAGAGTTATTGGCTAGTGTGGTGGTTTGAACAGGAATGGCCCCCGTAGACTCATGTGTTTGAATGCTTGGCTATTAGGAACGGCACTATTAGGAGGTGTGGCCTTGTTGGAGGATGTGTGCCACTGCATGGGTGGGCGTCGAGGTCTCCTATGCTCAAGCTACATGCGGTGTGGCACACAGTCTCTTGCCGCTGCCTGCGAGTCAAGATGTCGAACTCTCAGACCACTCTCCAGCACCAGGTCTGCCTGCTTGCTGCTGTTTTTCATACCATGATGATAATGAACTAAACCTCTGAAACTGTAACCCAGCCCCAGTTAAATGTCTACAGGAGTTGCCCTGGTCGTGGTGTCTCTTCAACAGCAATAAAACCCCAAGTCAGACTGCTAGGGAGGAATGGTTAGTAATTAGCACAGTAGGAGTTTAATTCAACAGCGGGGAGATGACGGGTGTTGCTGACCTGCAGAGCCTGCTGAGCGATGTTGCCACTTCTAGACGAAATCCCACTGAAAGCATCAATGAGGCTGTTTATGTCTCCTTCACTGGCGTAGTAGCGAAGCCCTCCTAAAGGGGAGTTTGAAATGGGAAAATGCTACTTACTCTCTGCTGTCGTTGATCTGCTTACCAATCTGTGCAGGACCTTAGTTACACCTCCTGGAAGATGACTCTTTCCCATCTTCAGCGTTGTAGTGCCCACGTAGACTTCAATAGTTACTGAAACCTTGCTCAAATTAAGTGTAGTGAGAAGAAAGGGAAATTTGAAGAGCTTTCATTGTTTTTAGATTAATCAGTCACCAAAAAGGAATGCAAGTTGTCTTAGCGAGTGCTGCGTATGATATAATACTACAGAAATGAAATTTAAGCCAGTTCTTATAAGTTAATGGCTTACTTTCTATTTGGATCAGTTGATGATAATTAGGTATTGACTGGTTAGAATAAAGTAAAAAATTGATGAACTATAGAAAATAATGGGGACATTAAAGGAAGAGAGAGAGATTACTTGCATGAAAGAAGCTGAGAAAGAAGCTGAGTTGTGGAGGAGAAACGGTTGCCTACATATGCTATCCATCACACACTTCTGTAACTAGTGAACAGTAGAGAGCCCAGCTGAAGACTACTGTGGTAGCCCACACAGGGCCTCCTGTGGGTGGGTTAGAGGGTCAGTGCTTGATAGAAACACTCCGCAAATTAGAACATTATGACAGGCAGACCTGGGTCCAGGGGTCCCGCTCAAACTACGGCACCAGCCAAGGACAATATGTACAGTAAACTTCGAACACCCAGATCTAGCCAATGGACAGGACATTCTCCACAGTTGAGTGGAGAGTGGGGACTGACTTTCACACGAACTCTGGTGCCCCATATTTGACCAGGTCCCCTGGAGGGGAAGGCTGGTGGCACTCAGAGGAAGGATAGCCAGGCTACCAAGAAGAGACTTAATACCCTATGAGCATATACAGGGAGAGGAGGTTCCCCTCAGTCACAGTCATAGGGGAGGGGAGTAGGGAGAAAATGGGAGGGAGGAAGGAATGGGAGGATACAAGGGATGGGATAACAACTGAGATGTAATATGAATAAATTAATAAAAATATATAAAAGAAATACTATGTGTGAAATGAGTTCTGAGCAGTACTCAGGACTCTTGAGTGGATCATTAATAGCCTCTAAGTTTCCATTTGCTTTTCCAAAAAATTTGGATGTCTGGACATTTTTTGTGGAACCGAATGATAATTTTAAACTGAGAAGTAGTTTTGGATGCAGTTGAGATACCATGGAGACACAAGGTTCCGATGAGCGGTACTGGCCAAAATTAGGTGAAGAAAGAAAGATGACAGCAGATGATGACTGATACGAGAAGCTGGCCTATGAAAGAGTGGGGGGGGGGGGGGAGGAGGAAGGGGGCAGGGAGGGGAGGAGGGGAGGGGGAGAAGGAGGGAAGGCACAGTAGGAAGAAGCAGATGTTAATTTTAAGCCAGGGAGTTTTTGAGCAGTTTTCAGCTTATGGAGAAAGAACAAGTACAGAAGAAAAGACCACAGAATATTTTCTGTCCAGACTCTGTTCTGCAGCGTACCTGTCATGTTTGACAGAGTCTCCAGCTCTTGGGCAGCAGAGGGCCCCAGGGCAATGGTGTGGATGACGGCACCGCTGAGATTGACCTCCTTAAAGCATGAATGTATCTGATCATCTTCCCCATCTGTTAGCAGTACGATCTCAGAACCAGAGGTGCTCTGCCCACTGGAGGAAATTGCCTGAAGGGGAAAAGCCACGTCAGTAATCCCAGGAGGGTAATATCTGAATAAATGAAAATAGGAATAAACTGCTTTAGATCTGGAAGAGTCTTTAGGCTTCTGCCTGGGAGTGAGACAAAGGATACTTGGTGTTACCGTGCCAAGCTGAATTGGCTTATGGAAGTAGGTGTAACGCAGAGGTTTTGGAAGTTGGTGTTCTGATAGGCCTAGTCTTCTAAGGCGCACGAACTCCCACTACTCCCACTCAGGAGCACGAGTCACATGGACACCCCAGGGAAAGCTGTGTGTGTGTGTGTGCAGGCTCACCTGGACTCTGCAGGGAAAGCTGTGTGTGTGTGTGTGTGCGCGCGCGCGTGTGTGTAGGCTCACCTGGACTCTGCAGGGAAAGCTGTGTGTGTGTGTGTGTGTGTGTGTGTGTGTGTGCGCGCGCGCGCGCGCGTGTAGGCTCACCTGGACTCTGCAGGGAAAGCTGTGTGTGTGTGTGTGTGTGTGTGTGTGTGTGTGTGTGTGTGTGTGTGGCGGGGCAGGCTCACCTGGACTCTCCAGGGAAAGCTGTGTGTGTGTGGTAAGCTGTGCCTTCAGAGTTAGGCCTGGGTTGAGAAAATGAGTACAGTCAGCATCACATGCTTCTACGGCCAAGATGTTCTGAGTGGCAGGGACCGCGTGGAGGCAGGAGCGGTGAAGGAAGTGGCTTTCGGTTTTGTTACTTAATATCTGAGTATAAATAGCCTGACGTGGATTTATTAATACACAGTTGGCTACAGCACTGAGCAAGTGCTCCTGTCTTTTTAGTTTACAATTGTAACGTCATTAAACTTCCACCTGTGTTCACTGCGCCTGGTCCTTTGCTGTCTCAGGAGCATTTTGAGATCTGTGATTTTAAATGACACTTTAGTTTGATGAATCCTGACCCACAATATTAAATGTTACTAACGCCCTTCTTTCACACTTTGCTCAGTGGCATTATTTTCTACTTAGGAATTCAGACAGTGGCTCCCCAGTCAGATCTTGATGGCTACTTGATTTCCTCTAACAATCCCAGTGGGACTTCATCCTTCGATGGCACATCAGGTGACAGCTGGACACCGAAGGGGCTATGGGGAGTAGGACAGGCTGCTTTTTTTTTTGTCTTCACAGATTGTCTTGGACAGGTTAGAATATTATTACGTGAGGAATCCATGAACTCACGACCCTTGCTGAAAATTTAAAAAGTAGTGACAGTAACTAATTTTTGTTTTTAACCTGGAATCCTTTTCTGAGTCCATTGCAAATTGAAGTTCCACCACCAGCGTGTTGAGGCAGCTTTGCACTGATCTCTAGATAGGAGCTGTCGTCGATCAACCTTGTTAGATTATTTTGGATTGTAGCCGTGCTATCAAATGTGACCATGCCAACCAAGGATTCCTTTTCAATAATTTGAAGTAAGTACAGCTCTGCTGCTTGATTCATTCGAGTGAGACGAGTGACAGGGTCTCCCTGTTTAAAAAAATTATAAATCAATCAACCTATCAATCTATCAATCTATCTATCTATCTATCTATCTATCTATCTATCATCTATCTATTTATAAACAACTCTAGAGTCTCTTTAAACCTTGTCAGATTAGTGAAAGACAAAGATCACAAAGGCCATAGATCTCGACAATAATTCAGTGGTATATTTTAAGGTTTAGTTTTTTTATTTCATTAAAAAAGTAAATAAAAAAACCAGTTTGGAGTGTTGAGAATTAGCTCAGCAGTCAAGCATTGTTTTTGCTCTTGCAGAGGATTTGAGTTCAGTTCTCAGAACCCAGAAGTGGCTCACAACTGTCTGTACCTACATTTCCAGAGGATCTGATGCCCTCTTGTGGCCTTTGCAGGCATGAGACACACACTTCATGCAATGCACTCATACACATGAAATAAAATAAATTAACCTTAAAACAGCTAACTATTATGTTTTAAAAAGTCTTATCTTTTTTATAACAATCTATTCAATAATTTCTGTAAATGAAATATTCTTTAAAATGTATTTTTAAGTAAATACCAAGTAGAATGTATCAAAGGTGTCCATCTATAGGGAATTGACTAAATTATGGTATGTACATATGATATAATTATTAAATGTAACATAATTATTTTTCTTTTTTCCATTTTTATTTTTTTATTGAACATAGATCCTTTTCTCATACAATATCTCCTGACTGTAGTTTCCCCTCCCAGTTCCTCCCCTCTAGATCTACTCCCTTTCTGTATCTCATCAGAAAAGAACAGGCTTCAAAGAGATAATAAGAGGAAGCAAAAATTATCATATTGGAGTCCACATGGCAACCCAACAGGAGAAATAAGAGCCACTAGAGCAGGAGGCACAGGAGTCAGAGACCCCTCGTTCTAATTGTCAGGAGCCGGATAGAAACACTAAGTTAGCCAGGCAGTGGGGGCGCACGTCTTTAATCCCAGCACCTGGGAGGCAGAGACAGGTGGATCTCTGTGAGTTTACAGCCAGCCTGGTCTACAAAGTAAGTCCAGGACAGCCAGGACTAAAAGAGGAACCCTGTCTTAAAAAAACCAAAATCACCCTCAAAAAAACCTGAAAAACAAACAAACAAACAAATAAATACTAAGCTAGTAGGTATAATATAAGTGCAGAGGACGTGGTGCTGACCCATGCAGGTTCTGGGCTTGCTGTTTCAGTAAATACAACACAATTATTAACATGTTTCACAGACTGCTTTTTCCACACGGGGAGTTTTAAAGGCATATTATATAAAAGATCAGATTATAAAACATACAAAATATAATTACATTTTTGAAGAAAAAGTAAACATTAAGAATAAGAATGAAGCAATATGTACAATGATGGAATCTTGGATAATTTCAAAAAATTCTTTTCCTTACTCGTTTTTGAGATGAGATCTTGCTAGGTTTCCCAGGTTGGCCTAAAACTGATGGAAAGGAGGGATTTTTCTAGGCCCTACCTCATGAGTACCTAAGATTATAGGCGGGCACCATTGTACCTGACTTAACTTTTCTTGTGCGTGTGCAGTTAAAATCGTCCTAGTGAGAACTAAAAGTTATGGGATAAAAAGTATCTATAATCTTATAACCTCACTTAAACCATTATTTTTATTTTACTGTTTCGTTAGCATAAAACTCTGTGTTTGTTAGAGCTAAAAAATAAATTATAATTCTATATTTAACTGAAATACTTAAGAACTCCAGCAGGAAGTGTCTTACCGAGTCCATGCTTCCAGATTTATCCAGCACCAGGCAGACCACTCGCCTTTTGGACTTCAGCAGAGCAAACGTAGGTCGAGGCGGCGCTTCTGTCCCTGTCATGGGAGTGGCTTTACGAAAGTCAGCGGATTCCTTGATTACGTCCCACGTGCTTCTGAGGTTGCACATTTTGTTTTGTAGGTTTGGGGCTTCCTTATTGTGGGTTTCTTCTGTGCAAAATTCAATCACCTGAAACAAAGTCAGTTAAAACATGCTATTGTAATAATTTATAAGGGGTCCCCTCCCAAATATGAGGTTAGCTGCAGCATGCATGCTAAACAGGATCTGACTCCTGACAAGAATCACTTTATAATCAAGTGTTTGGACATCCGTTTTACATGCTTGGAGTGAAAATGAGCAATGCTGTCAATACACACAGCCAGGGCTTTGGGGGAGGCTTTAAAGATGTCGGCGAAGCGTGGTGGCTGCCCACGTGACTGAGTAACTTAGCTCCTCGCTTCCTCGTCGACGCTTTGGAGGACCTCCCATTCTGAGCTAAATTTAAGAGAATGGGTTCTGGTAATCTCTGTCCCTAAAAGTGGGCTAAGAGAGATGCTGTCTTTCACTGTCCTCTACATCTGCACAGAGCCTTGAAGACAGACACTAACTATCTAGCTTGCTATTAATGTCCACGAATTTTGACACATATAAGCAATACCCTTGAAAGATAATAAAAGTGTAAGAGATTTTGTTATTTCTCCAAGTGATGAATTGTATCTAATAATTCTGTCAGTGGGTATTTTATTAGTATAAACTCCAAAAATCCTCCAGGTTTTGAAAACCAGGAGAAAGAAGGGAAAGTGTCCTTATAAACTAGCACGGTGTCCAGGACAGAAACACCCTACAGTAAGCTTGCAGAAATGATTGATTTTTCATCATCAGTGTTATTTCATTATTTTTAGTGCCCCACCCCCATGTCTGCAGATCTAAGCTCAGATTCAGAACTGCCTTGTGACCTCTAAATCTCTCACATTTACTTTGTAAGAGCAGGCTTTGTTTCTGACAAGGCTCGGACTCAACTCTCCCAAATGGGACTCTACTGGGTGGGAGGAAAATATGGATACAAGCAAAGCAATGCTTCACATGGCTCCCAGGTCTGAGGAGATGCCTACGACACTGGCCCCCTCTTCCCCCTACCACTACCATTGTCTCAGAACCAAGTCTCTCACCTGACTATGCTGTGGCTCCCAGCTGACCTCCCTGTCTCACCCAGTCCCATCCCATCCCATCCTTGCCTTCATGGTAGTATCCTCACATTCCTGGGAGAATTAAGCAACTATCTTATCATTAGTCTAAAGCTGAGAGGAGAAAAGTCAAACCCTCTAGCTTTGCAGCTCTCTGTTTGTAGGCTCGCCCTCATTTCCCTCCTCCTGTTCAACATGCATTTTTCTGATTCTACTATGGGATTTCTCTCAGTTTCTAGAATATGCCAGAAACCTTCACCTGAATTCCCACTCACCCTAATGGCAATCATTTTTAAAATAAATTAGGAAAATGACATTTTATTACAAGTTCCTCTCTTCCTAAAATTATTCCAATCAGTGCCAGAATCTTGAACAACTATGATGGAAATATGCAGATAGTTCTCAACTTGTGTCATTGCATCTAACAATTCTGCCTTGTTCTATGCTTGTCAGTGTCTCATTGCATAGAATCCCCAATTCTCTCCCTCTCATACTGTGCCAAATTCATACTCACTTTTAAATCTCAGCTAAAAACGCATCCACTCAGAAGCCATATTCTGACTTCAGTATAACACTGATTCATATATCTCTGTCTCTTCCTACATTGTTTTAAATTTTTCTCAACACTTCTACTGTTCTACCTAAAATACGCATTAGAAAATTTGATTTTAATTATTTGCTTGGTGTTGGCTCCTAAGACAGCACTGAGCTTGAAATGGAGAGAATAATGTTTAAAGCAAGGAATAAATGGAAGAGAATATTCACTATTTCATGTCATGCATGTCTTGAGATTGAGCTTATATTCTGGTATGGCATATATTTAATCTATAGCATGATAATTAGAAATTAGTCCTATGTTGGATAAGTGTCTTGTGTAATTAGCTTTCCTGTGTTCTTCAGGTGTACAGGGTCTTTCACTGTTTGTGTTTCACATAGGCAGCAGGAGTTATGTCCTGATCACCCATCCCTTGGAGTGTAGGATTTGGAACAGGCAGTGTATGTTCTGATTTTCCTTTTGTGTCAGTGATGTCTTGTCTGTTTGGATGCTGCACTCTCTGCTGATCCAGGCTCAGCATGTTAACGTGAACTATCCTTAATCATATCGGATATTTCCAGAAGAGAGGTCTACAACTTTCAGAAGAAAACTTAGGACCTATTATTTTACTTGACCTTGTATCATTGCCTAGGTGCCACAACAATTTTATTTTTTCAAGTCAGAGTTTCTCTGTGTAGCCGTGGCTGTCCTGGACTCAATTTGTAGACCAGGCTGGCCTCGAACTCACCGTGATCCTCTGCTTCCCTGAGTTCTAGGATTAAAGGCATGTGGCACCACGCCCAGCTGCTACAAAAATTTGTAATTCCACCAGAAACTTATGCCTGTGGTAATATTTGTTGCTAGTGAATTAGCATATCAGAAATTGCTTGTTTTAATTAAGCTAGTCTTATAATTCAGAGATATAACTTTGATTTGTTTTTAAAATACTTTCTTATTTAAGGTATTCTTACAATTGTATAAGCTTTCATTAGGTAAACATGTCTGAGTTGAGATTGGATAGTGCAGCAAAGGAAATAGGCAACAGTAAATAGACAACCTTTGTGATGGCGGAAAACACTTGCACATCATCCACAACAAGAACTATATGAATTTATAAGGAACTCAAAGAACTTGGTAGCAAAAACCTCCCAGAAATAACATGATTAGAAATGGTCAGATGACTTAAATAGACGTTTCTCAAGAAAATACATGTAAGTGTCTGGTGATCATGAAAAAGTATTTATCATCAATGACCATTAGGAAAGGGCAAACTAAGTCCACAGTGAGATATAATCTCATTCCAGTCAGATGGTTGTAATGAAAGAGACAAAAAGAATATGCTGGAGAGGGTGCTGGAAGAGGGGATTACTCATGCTTGGTAGGGATGCAAGTTAGTACATATTTACTAGGGAAAATAAATACAGGAGTTTGTAAAGACACTAGAAGTGGAAATACCATATGATTGAGTGATCTCACTACTATGCATATATATATCAAAAAGAAAAGAAAAGAAAGAAAAAAAAAAAAAAAAAAAAAAAAAAGGAAAACCAATATGTTACGCGATACCCAACAACCATGTGAATTGCACAGCTGTATAAGTCACAGTGTCCAAAATGTAGACTCAACCTAAGTGTCCATCAATGGGTGAATGAATTAATAAAATGTGATACACACACACGTGATCTACACACACACACACGAATGTGATATACACACACACACACAAATGTGATCTATACACACACACAGATGTGATGTACACATACACAAATGTGATCTACACACACACACACACACACACACACACACACACACACACACACGAGAACAAAGCACTATTATTTACCTCAATGTAAAGGAGCCTAGAGAACATAAAGCTAAGTGAAACAACTGAGGCACCAGAAGACAGATGCTGTGTGATGTCACTAACGTACTGATATTCCAGGAGTGGAGGAGAATGTTGGTTGTCTGCAACTGCGAATCCCAGTGAGAGGGACACACATGCAGCTTGGTTAATACTGTAAAATTACAGTTAGACTACTGGAATAAACTCTAGTGTTTAATAGCACAATAGAGTGACTTTAGTTAACAATAATTGTGTTTCAAAATAGCATGATGAGAGGATTTTTGAATGTTACCACAAAAAAGAGCATTAGTCTTTGAGGTTATGAATGTGCTAACCAGTCCTATTTTATCACTAGGTATTATGTCTGTCTATTGAAACGCCACACTGTACCCCACACATTTATTATGTCTCAAGTAAAAATTTAAAAATATTGGACTTATTCAGAGAGAAAGAGATGACCAGATATCTTCAAAATATATTATAAATTTTAAAGTTAAAACTTTAAGGCTTGTTTTGTACTCACCTTGCATCCAATACTGAACTTATACTTGTTTATATTATGCTTGATAAGCATAATGACAACAATGGGCAACATGCAATTTAATTCCCATTTTTAGCATGAGGAGATTATATATCAGATTCCTTGTTCTCTCCGTGACAACTTGAAAACCCCAGGTTAGGTTTCTGTGTCAAGTCCATTGAGTTCAAATCATCTGTCGATACCCACCAAACTATGAATCCATACCATTGTCTTTGTGAACATTTGTTTTTATATGGGTTCTGTGGAGACAGGGCCATCTGTATTTTCCACATCTTAGCATTTTATGATGGTTTGGTAAGCTGTGGTGAGAAGATAGTGGAAAACCTATAACGTTACCTGAAATTTCCATTGTAGATTCCCTTAGGCGGGTGGTATGAGTAACCACGTGGGAGAGGAATTAGCACACGAGTCTAGTAGACACCAGTGAGGGAAGGATTCTAAGACGCTATGTGACTCAACTAAGAAGAGTAAAGTGCTACATCTGAAGATAACGAACAGTTAATAAGAAGACACGTCCCGCCATTGTCTGCACAAAATAAGCTTGATCAGTTGAAGGGGCCGTTTTCTCTCCCTCTGTGGATTACACATAGCATCATGGAAGTCAGCCCCATCGATCAACTCTTTGCAAGGGTTCCCTTGTGAGAAACATGGCAAGCACTTACAGAATGGAGACTCTGCATGAACATGACGGACTCCCTGGCTGTCTGGGATTTGTGTGGGATGAATGCGCACTTGGGTTCATACAGCCCTGTCTTCACATCTCGCCGGCACTTCCTTGTCACACAGCTGCCCCCTTGACATTCGTGGACCACATTTGTGCCAGTGATGCCAGGGGAACATCTATGGTAAAAGAATTGGATTACTGTTGCGGTGCTAGATGAGATGGTTTTAAATGTATAGTAGTCTACAGCTTAGATTTTTTTTTTTTTATAACAGGTAAACTAGGCTAAAAGAAGAATTGGAAAAACACATGCATCAAACCATTGGGCTTCACGACAAAGATAGTTGCCAAATCCCTGTGGTTGGAGGTGAGGGAGCTGGTGGGGGAGGGGTGGAGAGGCTGAATCCTTTGAAAAGTTATTCTAAAGGTACATATATAAAATCTTCCTGTTCATACTCCATGGCATTAGCTCATTTCATAAATGTGATTGTATTGCAAGGAAAAAGGAGATTGCACTGTCTTTCAGGAGAGGTAGCTCTAGGGTTGGCCTAAAAGCTTAACTTACACATGATGAGAGTCAAAGTTTCTGGGCACAGTACAGGAACTCAATGGCTGGGGTTTGAGAGATTTGTTTTCACTAATCTGTATCTTTTTATGACTGAGCATAAGGAAACTCATTCCTTTGCTTAATGCCTTACATATTTATCATTTGATAATTCTTTGTTTAACTTTTTATGTTAGGGAATTACAAAAGCAAAACTAAAATCTAAAAAAAACTTCACAGTCTTCGGGGACCCTAAACTCTAGTGGGAGAAAACAAGCCACCTCGATGTTAAGACGGGTTAGTAGCAGTTTGGGAGAGGCCCACACATACTCTCTGGAACCCCTGCATGACATCTACCTTCAACTGGGAGGAGCAGAAAGATCAAGAGGAGAAACACCTAAATGGCGAATGAATAAGCACTGTCTAGGCAAGGGATGGTTTTGTGGTGTCAAAGTGTGAGTAGGACGCCAGCTCTGAGGCAGCTCAGCCTGTGCGCAAGGCTCCAGGTAGCTCTGTGACCACACAGCACAGAGGCGACAGAAAGTAGACATTTCTCCAGCACCCTCCTTCATCTAATTGATATTCTCTCATAGAATTATTTTCTGAAGACACCGACTCCTAGTGTTTTCGGTACCTTTTCAATATTCTAAGTGTTTTCTTCTTTTAATCTAAAAGTCAAATGAAATATTCTATCAGTTGACAAAAAGGGCTTGGGTAGATCTACCCTACACTATGTTTGACCTGCCCAGTACAGAGAGCTGAAGACCCACAGGCAAGAAGTTGTAGAGTCAGATTTGTTCACACGGGGGTACCTTGTTGCTTCGACAGTCTTCTTTCCTGACATGTAGAAGGGGCGGTCTGTGTTGTACTCATCAAACACTCCCCAGCGGAGATGGGCCCACTCGTGGACAAAGACTCTGCCTGGGAGAGAAAGACTGCCACCTGTGAGGCTGTAGCTAGAATAATTTACTATGGTTTCCCTCTACTTTAAAGTTCTTGCACATCTGCTTGTCTGAGCTAGACAACTCTAGAAATCAATATTTTTTCATTAGCTCAAAAAAGATAAAATGGGCTGGGTGGTGGTGGCCCACACCTTTATTCCCAGCACTCAGAAGGCAGAGGCAGGCAGAGCTCTGTGAGTTCGAAGCCAGCCTGATCTACGAAGTGAATCCAGGACAGCCAGAGCTACACAGAAAACAAAACAAAACAAAACAAAACAAACAAACAAACAACAAAAAACAATGAAATGGAATGAAACCAACACGTAGCTCATTTAACTATTAAACTTGCATACACAACAGGTGTATAATTAGCATGTTTCTAAATTAAGCTATTAATGCTTATTTTTCTTTTCTAAGTTTTATAAACCCACATTAATGTTCATGGTTTTCTTTCCCTTAGTGAAAATAAGAGGTATAAAACAGATGTTTTTACCCCTGGGTCCATAGACAGCCAAATTATCAGTCAGTAGGAAGTTTGGGGTAAAATGGATGTACTGTCCTGGGTCCCCACATTGTCCATATTGCAGTGTATAGGGATCATCTCCATATTTCAGATAAGGATCAGCAACGATCACGTCCGCCTAGAATGCAGAAGAATAAGCCCGTCTGATTCTAAGGGTGTTAGAAACAAACGATTTTACAAAGACTGTCTCATTGGCCTGATGAAGGCTGTAATACTAGTTTCATTCCCGACATGATTGTCATTTACCAGAAGGTACCAAAGTATTCATCTGTAAAAGGCACAGGAAGCAGCTTGGGAGATGGAGGTGACACTTACTTGGCCATAGGATTCTAGTTTTGGCGTTAAGTACTCGGATTTTGACTTCCACGTCACTGGGACTAAAATGCTTATGTTCCTGAAATAAAACCTTCTTTTGCTGGCTTCAAACAGGTAAGCAGAGGCTTCAGTTACCATTTCCTGAGAAAATCAAAGGTGCATTGAGGTAACAATGTCACACAACAAAATTAGAATTAAAGAATCCATTACACAAATTGGAAGCAAGTCAAAGCTCCTTTCCTCTCCGAAAGAATACTTTTACAAGGTTTCTTCAACCTCTAAGGTTCTTTTCATGTACCCAAACTCAGGTGTGTTTTTACCTATAGACTCATGGAGTCAGCAGTATAGGTTGAAGGTCAGAATGGAGGTGCTGGGTCAGTTATAAAAGTAATTAATATTGGAAGTCTGTGGGAGATGCTCGGAAAATGAGACAAAGGGTTAAGAGTGTAACTTAACAGTCATCAACCTAGCCTATGTGGAAGAGGAGGAGTTTTTTTTAAAAAAGCATAAAGGTCAATATTGCTGGCTCCTGGAGCTGACCAGGTCAGTCAGTGTGCACAGCACTGGGCATTCTCATCTGGACATGCAGAAACTGTAGACTTTTTGATGCAGCTTGGTGTGTCAATAAGTAGTAAATTGAAGGCGGGATGCACCTATGATGGAGAGAAACTTGTGACAGTCCAGAAGCAGTCTGTCAGATGCCTTGGGCTGCCTGGCTGAAGACTGGATGCCCTGACAATGGAGAGGAACTTGTGACTATCTAGACAGTTAGCTCTCTGTCCTGTCAATATTTTTGGAAGTTGCTTGCCTGCACTTCCTTCATATTAGATAGTTTTTCTTTCTGGGGTCTTTGATGGAGTTGAAGACTAGATAGCCACAGTACTAATATTTGTTTAGTTAAAAAAAATTAGACATTAGGATAAGAATCAGTAGCATAGGATAGTGGAATAATTTCTTAAAAATTGTTAATTACAAATGGACTGACTGGTCTTTGTAAATGTTGACTTAATGGATAATTCTTATTTTGTTGTATATAGCTTATTTTATTAAATAGAAAGGGGGTGATGAAGGAGAGAGAAACCTGTTTTTTAGGATCCCAAGTGTGGGATTGGAATGGTCTTGTGAGAGAACAGGTGAGGTTAATTCATTAGAAGACCAACCACCTCGTGCAGGAACTTGATTGTTGTCAGCTGAAAAGGTCCTGTGAACGGACTCTGGAGGAGAGATATAAATGAGCTGAAGACAGGAGGCGGGGCTTTTTGGAGACTTGGGATAGTTTTGGCTGTTCATGACTGCACTTCGAGACGCTCCTAGAGAGAACCCCTCGAGGGAAGGCTTCGGGGCTCTGGCTCCTGCTGAGGTTCTGGGTTCTGGTTACTCCAGGTTCCAGCAGAAGAAATCCTGCTGATTATGCCAGGTGAATCACTCCTTGGAACTGATATCCGTACAGTTTTGTTATAGTGTTCCTTAATCTTCTTTTCCTAATGGTTTGGTTAGTTGGGTTATAAGTGACGTACGCCCGGTTAATAAGTTGTAATAAAATATATTGGTTAAGAAAATTGAGCCCACAGTAAATAGGAAGCTGGTGGTCTCCTCATGTTGCTGCTTCTCTTGGCTTGGATAAGATTATAAAAGTACTAGGTAAAGATGAGCAAGCGAATGCTGACAATGAACATGGCTGCACTCCCTCTTTTGTGCAGCTTTGACAAACAAGCGTGAGATCTCTGTCATGCTGTTAGGAGGTGTGGCTGATCCAGATGGACACGCTAAACACCATTATGAGAACAGCAATGAATCCATTGTAGCAGCCTCAGCAGAGAGCAGCTGAAGCTAATTCATGCTTTTCTGCACTAGAAAGCATCCGCAAGTGCACAAGACATACTTAAGCCCGTGATGAGGACAGGGTGGAAGAAGCAAGGTGGCTGATGACCCAAGGAGCAAGTGAATATACTGAAAAAAGACACCCCTGCAATTGGACAAAGGCAGCCCAGGTTAGTACTCAGGAGAATGGTGGAAAGTTTATTCTTTATGTTTTGTTTTCCCTAGTGTTCTGGGAGCTAATATATTGTGCACAGAATGTTTTGCATAAGTGACAGTTTTTTTTTGTTTTGTTTTGTTTTTTACTTTCTGAACCTTATATTCTTAAGCCTCTGGTTACATAACTTGCAAGTTTAAAGTTTGGTATATTGTTATACTTGATGTTAACTTTGTCTTTAGTGAATACACTATATATAGAGATGAGATAACTCAAAATAAATGTAGTAAAAATTTCTAATTAGCATCAAGTTTAATAAGACAGTTTTATCACTTGATAGAAATAAAACTGCGAAGGGCTGCCTGACTTCAGTTTTGTCATGTATTTTATGACTATCAATCATGTCATTCCTCAGTTATATAAGACTTGGAGTCCTTACTCCTCGTCCTATCTTACTGATAAGCTGAAGATCTAAGGATACAGTACATGCTAAAGTGCTATATGCTAAAATCTCTTCTTATACCAGTACAAGTGAAATTAGGAACAAATCAACTTTAAAAAATGTGTAATGTTTTCTTTAAGGTAACATGGGTAAGGGTTTTAGGCTTTCCAAAGTTGAGCAAGTAGGAGCAGCTGGACGAAGGTGTGAGACCACAAGCTGGGAGCTTAAATGTACATTTTCTGTATAGACTTTGTCAAAGCAACACCATTAAGACAAAATATGAGAACATTTCTCCACTTGCTCTGAAGTTTATTACCTTAGCTACTTATCATTTACTAAGAGCTTAAACACGTGTTTTATTTAATGTATAATAAAATACAATGCTAAGCAGATACTCATCTTGACTGTGATAATCATATGCATGATGGATAAGGTCAAAGCAGCTTTGGGAGAATTTAAGTGTGTGTGTGTGAGTGTGTGAGTGTGTGTGTGTGTGTGTGTGTGTATGTGTGCGTGCGCGCGCTTTAGATGCCTAGGTAGAAAGAATCATGGACATGAAAATATGGAAATAATGAAAATCCTTCTTACCTTTATGCTTTGAATGAGTCTCTCATCTTCTGGCACAATGGGGTTGATGGCGATGACCACACCCTCGTATCCATTGTTGCTCAGATGGACCATGGAGCTTTTCACGTCCTGCGGGAGAAGCAGGGCGAGGAGCAGAAGGACCTTCAGACCTGGCGCCATGGCTGCACATGCTACAGTGAGATAGTGGCTCCACAGGAAGGGTACTTATGCGTCTGCTCCACTCAGGAATTTGAACCATGACCAGAATATTTGCATACATTTGATAGAGTGAAATAGTGATTGATATCTTAGTGACCTTCCTCATTGCATTCATCCTACAGACTTAGGGGCTAAATGTCGATGGGGATTATGTAAATACACTCATTATTGCTTCTAAGACAGGCAAGGCAACAAGCAGTTAGTAGAGTGACCCATCCTTTTGGGTTCTTTGTCAAGTCATCCTCATAGTTGTGGGTATTCATCATTCCCATCACCTTTATCACAACCACCAGCACCGTCATCACCCTGTAGCACTGGAGGGCTGAGGCTTCAGGGTCTGTTTATAGGGAGAGGTAAGCAACCAAGGGGGTGGGGGCGGGGAAAGCACCAGGAAAGAGCAGATGAAAAGGTTTGTAAAAGCAAACAACAAATAGGATTAAAGTGGGAGTGGCAGTGATTTATGACTTTATGTTCATTCTTGAGATGGGCATGAGAGAAGCACAGTGCTTCAAAAACGGCTGTGGATCAAGTGGAGACTTTTTTCTATTACCGTCTGCGATAGCTACTTGTTTGCTTGAGCTTTCAAATGGTATTGAACGTTCCAAGGCCTTTTGTAACTTGAGAACTTAATATACTTTATCTAAGTTTTTTTTTTTTTTTTTTTAAATTAAATATAGTGCCTCATAGCTTGAAACAGTTGTACGATGTCATTATGAGTTGGCTCCGGAGTAAGCTGAGTGTGAGTCTGACTCCTTTTAGTCCTGGCCACTTCATAGTCACGCATTTCTTTGTTAGGGTTGTGTAACTCTTTTTAAAGCTTTGTCTTTTCTGAAATATCTGAAATATGATGAGAGGTTAGAAATGCTAAATGAATTAATCCATGAAAAACACTCCAGGCAAGTGGCCTGGCTCCTAATAAACCTCAGTAAATAGGACATGTTACGTGTTATAGGGCATTTTGCTAGCCAGCGTCTCTGTTTTTATGAGTAAAATTTGTAAACTGTAAATATGGCTTTGTAGGGCTTAAATAGGGTAGAGAAGAACTGTGGGTGTCAGGATGGAAACTGTAGCTTCTTGGGGTGCAGTTATCTTTAACTATTTCATTATCTTTGCTAGTCCAGCTAAGATATGGAGTCATTCTGAAAATCTTAAGAAATATCCTTGTTTTTTTCCCTTTTGAACCTGCTTGAATCACTGGAATTGTGTACTAGCAGCACTGCTTTTGTTATTTGACAGACATATTTTTTTTCTTACTAGAGTGTAAATTGGCTTGGAGGTAAGAGATTTCTTTTAGTCTCTCAGCCTCAGTTTTCTTGCCTGCAAAGTGAGAACAGTAACACCTGCAAAAGGAATTCTATGAGGTTGACTGGAACAATGCATGAAGCTGGGTTCGGTGGCTGGCACTTCTGCCTTATGGAGTTAGACCCTGGTGAGAGCAAGCAAACAAATAAAATGATAAAAGAAAAAAAATTCCACGAAAGACTTGGTCATACTATTCTGGTACAATAAACTAATGTTTGTTCCTTGATTTCCCTTATTCTTTTAAATTCATGTGAAAAAAAAGTGAATGCGTCATGTGTCTTATCTGGTGCTCTGTCTTCCAGTACAGAAATGAGAAAATTCTGGCATTGTCTCCAAAGATCTCAAAGCATTGCTGCATGGGTTGTATTGGACTAGGTGCAGGTTCAAACACCAGACCAAAGGAATATTGCTTAGCACAAGGAAGCCAAATTGAGAGTGGCTTCTCACGATGAAAGGAAGCACAAAAGCACTTGGGGTGGGCCATTCATTACAAAATGAAAGCACCAAGAAGCTATGCCACTTAGGTTATAGTTTCAGAAAGGAGCTTTGTTCTTTAAACTTGGGCCATTAACTTATAGTATGCACACTGAAAAAAATATGGGACATAAGCTGTTTTTCAAAAAGATGGCTAGGAAGGAACTCATTTTGTGGGGAGTTTATTTGTGTTATAAACAATAGTTGTCAGCAGAAGAATCAAGAGAATGTGGAATGCTGTACCTGACTTTGTATGGGACAAATAACTTGTATTTTGTTTAACTCTCAGGCTGTAGGATGGAATTTTCACAGGTTTGACTTAAAACCTTGAGTTTAGGATTCTTTCCATACTTAATTACTATATTTTGATAAATGCAAGGCAGAATATCTTCCCATTCCATTTCCAAACAGATCTGAAATCAAAATAGAAAGCAATAACAGTCGTATTGTCAGAAAATTCCAAAACCGTCATTTCTCCATTTCTTTAAGTAGTCTTTATTAAAATGATTTCTGTGTTCTTTTTTTTTCCTGCCTCTTCCTCAAAGATTTCTCCATGAAAGTGATTGGAAAAGTCTAAGTATTGAATAGCAGTAAACTCTCTCTCACGTCCTCCCTTCTACCCTTTGTCCCTCCCTTCCTCTCTCCTCTAACCTCATTCATTCTTTTACGTGACAATCCTCCTATAGCCTGGGCTGATCTCTGACTTGCTATGTATCCCAGGCTGCCTTTGAATTCCTGATGCTTCTGCCTCTTCCCAAGGGATGGAATTACAGGTGTGCACACCTGGCCTCTCTATCTTTCAAAGAGGCAAGTAAAAATGATTACAAAGCAATGCCAGTCTTTGTAAGATGAGATCTAGTCTTTGTGATGTGAAGTCTAAAGGGGATATTACTATGTCAGCCATGGGTATGGCACAGAGATCCAGACCTTTGTGAGACAATCCTCACACCACACATGCACACATGGCTCCAGCACCATTGTTCTCAGTTGCCGTAGTTAACTCTTTTTTTTTTTTTCAAGACAGGGTTTCTCTGTGTTAGCCTTGACTGTCCTAGACTCGCTTTGTAGACCAGGATGGCCTCAAACTCACAGCGATCCGCTTGCCTCTGCCTCCCAAGTGCTGAGATTAAAAGCGTGTGCCACCACGCCTGGCTAACTCCCTTTCTTATTGTCCTGGGATCACCTTTTCCACAACCAAGAATGCAATAAATTTGGCATCTTAGGAGCAGACAGCTCCTAAGTCTGTGCATTAATTAGGTTTTCCTCTTTTGCTGTTTCCTTTATGCCACCATCATTGGGGCATTATTATTATTTATTATTATTATCATTATCATCATTACTATCACTGTTTGCTGCCAACTCTCATGAATTCAAGAATATTCTTTTAATGTTTATTAGCATGTTTACTCATTCACCTAACTTAATGGGCACTTACAGTGTAGCAGACACACTTCTACACAAGACATACAATATGCAGTTACTTTCTTCGTCTTCTTCAAGTACTTATGGTCCTGTGTGGGGTTTTGGCCACTGATAATTATTCTGATTGTTTTTCCATTCATCCTTAAAAGACAATTGAAATGTATTTTTATCAAGGGAACATTCTACAGTGCAAATGACTGCTGTGATTTTTATAGTCAACGTTATCTGAAACCAACTCACTAACTTTTACATTCAGTGTCAAGTGTCATACCCTGTAAGTTGCCTTTAGCTATTTATATTTTGTAAAGTTTCTTGCTCAGACACCTTCAACTCTAATATGACTCAAAAGAAAGTTGCTGCTAGCCCAAGCTCACTGGTAAACCTAGCTTATCTTGGGATCTTGCTCCTCAAAATGCAGTTTGGTTGTTCATTGAAGGTCTCCAAGATCCTGTCTGAGGAGCTGCAAAGTTAAGGCTAACTTGAGAATCATGACGTTACTTGTGGCTGGGGATAGAGCACCATGGGCAGAGTGCTTGCCTAGCGTGTACCAAACCCTGGTTTTGATCCCCAGTAACCCACAGAACAGGAATGCGCATGAGCACTTGCACTATCCGCAACTGGGATCCGGGGCAGAAGGATCAGCGGGTAGAGGTGATTCTCTGCTATGTCCTTGGGACAGATGGGGTCCTGCCTTAAAAAGTCATTGACACTGAGCATTTGCCATTTGATAATGAGACAGGAGTGTGGAGTAGAAAATGTTGACAAATCAGCACAGGGCTAAGCAGTGGCAGTAAACTGCGCTGAAGGGTACTTAAAATATAAAATAATGCCATTTGCACATAAGAAGGGCATGATGATGTAATAACAGTCAGTTTTATTAGACCGGTTACTTTGATGTCCTGTGTGAGCAAGTGGCATGTTTGCTTCACAGTGTGATGTCTGAGCTAAGGAAAACCTCCTGGTTAAGGGAGCGAGCTAAGTGAATCACATTTCCTTCCTAAGCACGCCACTTCTACCTAAGAGAACTATTGACAAGCTGGTTGTGACTTCTTGGACTGGGATTCCTGGTAAATATTGTCTCAACTATGGACTTAGAGGAAATCACAATGGATTTTTGCGACGGTGAAGTTTGATCTTGTCAAAATTATAATTGGGTTGGGGAGATGGCTTAGAGGGTAAAGTTCTTGTCATGAAAGCATGAGGACCTGGGTTCATACCCCGAGGACTGTAAAAGTAGGGTGCAACTGTCTGTCTCTAGCCCTGGCAGGAGTTGGTGCCCTGGGGCGCTGGCCAGTCAGTCCAGTTGTAAGCATGAGTAACAATTTCAGTTGGACACTGTGTGTCAAAATATGGTGGACAGGGACAGAGAGACACTTGAAGTAGACCTCTGGCCTCGACATGTGCACGCACAAGCAAGTGCAATGGCACACATGCAAATACACACATGTACAAATAAAGATATGTATCCTTTTTTTTTGTCATTTTAAGTATGATATACTCTCAACATTTAAGACCTCTCTGATACAATTGGTGAGTTCATTAAGTTTTTGATAGTGTGTATTTAAAAATATCAATCTTTGGAAAACTACGGCTCTCATTGAAGCAATATTTTCAAATAACCAAAGCACTGATATTTTTAAAATCTTGTAAATAAATGATTCATTCAAATTTCAGGGTGGACCGATGAATATTCATTTAATGGATTATAACTTAATCAATTTTTGTCATTTCTAAATCAGTGAATGTTTGAAATGTTCCTTTTTTTCTTTTCTGCTTTAGAACATGAACTCTAATCACTGTGCATCGACTGTGTCGAAAGTGCATTTATCACAACATTTTCACACATGTATGTGAGACACTAAGTCCATATTACTCCTATTACCCACAATGACCTCACTCCTCCACTGCTGGTCACACTTCGGTCCTCTATAGACCCTGTTGTGCTTTCATACACTAATTCTTTGGTTCCAGATGTGTGATACTTGTCTTTCTGAGTCTGGCTTGTTTTGCTTAACATGATGGTCTCTAATTCTATCAGTTTCCCCTAAAGTGGCATGACTTCATCACTTCTTTCTTTCTTTTTTCTTTTTTTTTTTTTAAATATTTTTTGTTACTTCTTTATTTTTTAATGGCCTAGTAATATTCTACAATGCCTCCTTTTCTTTATGCACTCACCTGCTATCTGGTGACTCACCTGGACATCTGCGTCTAAAGCTTTATCAGCGCCAATGTATTAGTTACAGGTTTGCAACTCTTTGACCAAAACACTTGGGAAACAACTTAAAGGAGGATAGAGTCACTCTGGCCCATGTTTTTTGGGGCTTAGTGTATGATGCTTTGTCCATGTCCTGGAGCAGAACTTCAGGTGCATGTTGGGGGTTGGGGAGGCAGGCGAAAAGCGGAGAGGAGATAGGAAGAGGCCAGAACTGTAGCCTCTGAGACTTCTCCAGCTAGGCTCAACTTCCAGACTTTTCCAGAACATTACAAAATAATGTTAGCAGCTGGGGATCTAGGCTTTACTATTTCATGAGCCCAAAGAGGAAGCATTTCATATTCAAACCATAACAATGTAAATTAAAATGTGAAAATAGGCCACCCGAATTTTGGGGATAACTATCCATTAAAACGCACCAAAATAATTATTGCTAAACTGCAAATTTTGTTTGCATTGTAGATACATACTCCTCAGTAGCCAGGAAACTTGTTACACTTGTTAATCATTTCATGGACAACACAGGAATAGCTTTATTTGAACAGAAGAAATATAAAAAATAAGCGAAGTGTGCACCATTGAATTATTTCTGCTCAGTGTGACTCAGCGGTTGAGCTCTATGGGGCTAGAGATATAATTAAGTGATTAAAAGCATTTGCTGCTCTTCCAGAGGCTCCCACGGACAGTCTCCCACAGACAGTTCCCAGCTCCCACCTTGAGGGTGGCAGCTGTGTGTAACTCCAGTTTCAGGGAATCTGATGCCTTTATCTCTGCATCCAGGCACCCATGCACAGATTGCGCGCACACACACACACACACACACACACACACACACACACACACACACACACACACACACGAGCACACATCAAATAAACACATCTCTAGAAAAAATTCTGTCAGGGGCAAGTTTCAGCTCTAGGCAGTTTGAGTTCATATCTAGTGTCAACTATTATTTTCTTTTCTTTTCTTTCTTTCTTTCTTTCTTTCTTTCTTTCTTTCTTTCTTTCTTCATTCCTTCTTCACTTTATAGCCTGTTTGCAGCCCCCTCCCTCCTCTCCTTCCAGCCCTACCCTCACACCCTTTTGTCCCATCCCCCCATCTCATTCTCCTCAGAGAACGGGAGGCCCCTATGGATACCAACCCACCCTGGTTCATCAAAGCAGAACTAAGTGCATCCTCTCCCACTGACACCAGGCAAGGCAGTCCAACTATGGGAATGGAATCCAAAGGTGGCAATAGAGTCAGAGATGTCCTCTGTTCCAGTTGTTAGGGGACCCACATAAAGAACAAGTTGCATACCTTTTACCTGTGTGTAGTGAGCCTAGGTCCAGCCCACGCATGCTTTTTGACTGGGCCCAGGTTAGTTGACTCTCTAGGTCTTCTTGTGGTGTCCTTGACCCCTCAGGTCCTTTAGTTCTTCCTCTCACTCTTCACAAGTCTCCCAGAGGTCTGCCCGTTGTTCGGCTGTGGATCTTTGCAACTGTTTAGCTGTTGGATGAAGTCTCTCAGATCACAGCTATGTCTGCAAGCATAGCATAAAAGCGTCAGATACCCTGAGCATGAGATCTCTGTATATTATCAGCTTGTCCGTCTAAGAATATTTTGAGCTCTAAACTCCATGAGGGCTTCTTGTCTTTTCAGAGCAGCCACCAGCCTTTTTGTCTTGCTGCTTACATAGCCAAAGTCCCATGAGGGGGATTGGTGCGCAGCAAAAATGATTTTAGCTTTTGTGACAAGTCTCGCAGCCGAGCATGCAGTCTCTCCATGCAGAGCAGACCCTGTCCACAAGCCCCTATCTCTAGAAAAAGGTTTTTTCCTTCTTTGATATTTACCTTCTTTGTGATTATAGCTCTGAATTCAAGAATATAAATACATAGTTAATATATACACATATATTTCTAATATATATGTATATAGATATTAAAGTGTGTGACTTCAGAGATAGGAGAGAAATAAATTGAACTCTGGAAAGAGCTTAGGAAACATGATTGCAATTAAGGCATGAAAGTTGGATACCCCATGCGGTACAGCTCCAGCGGCAGGGGGAGGAGTTCTGACTTTGTCCTATAGGGAGGCATTCCAGCAGAGGTGAGACAGGGTTAGGAAGGAAACGTGAACTCCGTTGTAGAAGTGCAGTGGTGGGTGGGGGAGCACCACCTGGTGTTCCTGGATTTTCCCTGGCCAGGTGTAAATAGACCAGGTTACAAAGAATGGAAAGATTTGGAAAGTGGTGTATGAGGGTTAGAGCCAGTCTATGATACATGGCAAGACCTTGCCTAAAGAAACATAAACAAAAGCACCATGAAAACAAACCAACACTGTTATAATTTGGCATGAAATAACACCACATGCGTGTATTTGAGAACAATAGCACACCCTGTAAGATTCTCTTCGGTCCTAACCTCAATCAGAGATAGTTTTTACATTTAACGTTAATTAGAACGTTACCATTACACCTATATCTAATCATTTATATTTTATATATGCACATACAGAGATAGGCAGCAGTTAGTGAGATATCCAAAGCAAATCAAACTGTCATAAAGCCCGGAAGATGACAGTTATTATCTGGCAAGATTCGTGTAATGCCATCAGCTTTATGAGCTTGGACTTGGAGCTCTGAAACTTTCTGTGATCGTGCAGAGTAAAATTTACCATAGTAACCTCCTCTAGGGACTACATAGCCCATATTTTGAGTGTGAAGACACGCAGCTAGAAGATCAAAAACTGTGCAACCACTATGGAAATCAGTGTGCAGGTTCCTCAGGAACTTGGCCGTGGATGTACCACATGACCCAGCCGCATCACTTCTGGGCACACGTCCACAGGACCCCCATAGTCTACCACTGCTCTCCCCACTCACCTCTAATCATCGTTGTTCTATTCATGGTAGCCATGGAAACAGCCTAGATGGCCATCCACTGATGGATGGATAATGAAAAATGTGGTGCATCTACACAGTCAAAAAATGAAATTTATGAGCTGTGAAATTCACAGGTGCGCAAATGGAGCTGCAAAAATCATTTACAGCTTTAAAAACAACAACAACGACAACACGAGCTTCTGGGGATCAAACTCAGGTCCTTGTGCTTGTAAGACAAACTACTGACTACGCTATGTACCCAACCTCTTACTAACTGCTTTTTTTTTAAAATGTTATTGTAAGTAGTATTTAAAAATTCTAATTTCCAACCTTTTTATATATATGTAGAAATGGATGTGATATTTTTGCCCATTACTCTTGAGCACTACAGTATTTTAAAACTTGCATGTTAGTTTTTGCACTGTGCTTTAGAGGTGGTGATAGTCCTTTTACAAAGATAAGTGTGCTGTTTACAATGGACTGTTCTCCTCTTCCTATTCCCTCTTATTGGTTTAGACGCTGCCAGCATTTCCAGTAAAATCTTAGACAGATGAGGCAAGAGTGTTCTGATAACTAAATTACCACTATTATAAGTGAAAGTTCATAGGGTTTGCTGTTGTTGTTGTTTGAGACAGGGTTTCTTTGTGTAGCCTTGGCTATCTTGGACTTGCTTTGTAGACCAGGCTGGCCTTGAACTCACAGAGATCTGCTTGCCTCTGCCTCGCCAAGTGCTGAGATGTGTAGGTGTGCACCACCACACCTGGCTTGTAATAATGTTTGATAGGCCTTCTGGGTAATTTTAATATTTAGCTAGTTTTGAGACTCACGAACTAGTGTATAATTTCAAATTGCCAAGGCCTTCAGCCTTATCTGCTTTCACTTGTTCCTTGAATTTTCAGCTCCTTGGCCGTGCCAAACTACTGTCATATTATAAAGGCTTATGGAACGGCCCATAGTTGGGAATCCTTGTCTTATGCTTTTATTTCTCCTATCATGTTCATCTCTCGGGGATCTTACCTACCAAGAGCTCCACACCTTCCTAGAACGCATAGTTCCCACTCCAGCGTCAACAGATCTGACAGAGAACTCTGGCTGCGGTGACTTGGGCTTTTTCCAGTCTCCATGGTCAGCTTGTTCTATTTCCGTAACCAGTAGCTAACCGGGCTACAGATTACATCGGGAATGAAGCTAGGTAGGCATTGGTGATCTGAAGGAGAATTGGTTGGGACTAAATGGGATAGAGCGCAAATCATAGGGAGATGCAACATGTCTCTGGCTGTGCCTTCTGTGGCCCTATACCTATATAAAAAGTGGCTCCCAGTCAAGTCCTATTTGGCTTGGAATGTCCATCGCTTGGCACCTCTGGAGGCTTCTTTCTTTACAGGTTTTCCTCTCCTCAGGAGGACCCCATTTTTCCACTCTGCTTACATGTCCTTCCCATCCTGCCATGCCACAGGCAGGATGGCAGAGTGGACTTTCTTCCTCAGCCATTAAATCTTTCCAGTCAGAGATAGCCCAGAAGAATACACTGATGGATATGCTGGCTGTTCTCAAAGATGAGAGAGACAGGACCTTTGCTGTCATGCAAGCAACATTTAAAACATTGAATTTCTGAGGGCATTTTTGTTGAAGGCACTTGATATATGACTTGTCATGTTGTACCGAACCTGAAGAAATGAGACTTCACTGGCAGGAGGTAGATAGGGCAGGAGAGCAGTGTCTGAGGGAGGCAAAGGGATTTCTATGCAAATGTGTGAACCTGGAAACAGTGTTCTAAAAATTGCCGCAAGAAGTTCTCTTTGCCTGTGTAAATCGGTGAGCCGCTTCCTGTGACTGTAAAAAGAGGACCGTGTATTAACGTTTTCTTTCCACTGGTCTATCCTTGCCAAGAATTCTAACGCTACCCTCTACCTGGCCCTACAGCAAAGAGCCACGTGTCCTTCAGAGCGAGTGTCTGTAAGTCTAGGTGTTGCTTATCATCAGTAGATACCCCCTTCTTTCTGAAGAGCAGGAACGGTAGCACACAAGCTGCAAGCCAGGCTACGGGGAAAGCATCAGTTCACGGGATAGCTTTAAACACATGGGGCATGGGCTAAACAATTAAGTTCGAAATGCAACTTAAAGCAAGCATACAGAACAACTTAAAGCAAGCATACAGAAATTTGGTATTTTTTTAATGTCTAGAACTGTGCTGGTGAAATTAAAGCCCAGAAACGCGATAGGAGAGGTATCTTTACCTCCTTCCTGTTCAGGCGTATTGAATTGATTAACTACCTCCTCTAAGTCCAAGATGCTAAATCCCAGGAGGGTGAGGATTACATCTGTCTGTCTAGTGATTATTGCAGATGCACAGCAAGTATTAGTGAAACAAGTGATAGGAAATCAGGGAGGAATGACTGAAGTGTTGGGTACCAGAATTAAAAAATAAAAGATGTATTTTTGTTATTTTAATTTAGGTGCATCTGTGTGTTTCTGAGGCCAGAAGACAGCATGGGATCTTTTGGAGCTGGAGTTACAGGAAGTTTTTTTTTTTAGTGGTCTGACATGGGTGCTGAGAACTGAACTCCCTCTGGAAGAGCATTTGGTGCCTTAAACTGCTGAGCCTTCTCTGCATCCCTGGGGTGCTGGCAGTTGACAGATGCCTGTGCATTACAATAGCTGCTTCACACTTATTCCTAAGCACAGCTCTGAAGGAAATACACTACTGTTATGTCACAGACAGGAGCACTTGGAAACACAGCTTACATGCTTGACTATTTACTGTGTATTGGAGCCCATGTTAGGAAGTTTATAGACATCATATCTATAAATTCTCAAATACCATAAAATAAGTGGTTGTATTCTTACCTTATAAACTAAGAAGAAAACTGGCGTATGTTTAATATGCATTGTCTCTAAGATTCAAATCCACATTCCTGACTGCAAATTAAATGGAAGTAGTCATGTGTTCTATGGATGGAGGTGTGGGTCATTGTTTCCTGTGAATTCACTTACTGATGCGTATGTATTATTTAAAGCCACTTATAAAATCAACTTTGCCAGAAGCACTTACTATAAACAAAAGCAACTTTGCGAGGTAATGGCAGTGTTGAGTTTTAAAGGTTTGTAATATACTGAAGTGAATATCAGAAACACACCACCCTCTACAACAATAGAGCTCAACCTCACGTATCTATTTGAGAGACTCAGGTCACAAAGTGGGGTCCTGGATGACCCCACGTGGGAGAAGCACATCAAAGGTGGGTACTCCATGCTGTTAGATAGGAGGACGAAGGTCACCTCTGTGAAAGGTGACCCTGAAGGGACCAGGACTGTGGCGTCTGGCTGGAATGCTGGTAAACAGTCTCTTTTTTCTTATTGGTCACGGCATTGCTAGGAAAACATCAGAAATGACCCCAGGGCCACAGTTTCCATTTAGTAAGATCCAGAGGAGAGATTAGAAAAACAATTGAACAAGGTATCACATAGCATAAATATTGTCACTTACCCTCCCTGGCCTGGTTCTGTGCCTCCGTGGATGAAAATGTCTGGACTGTTCTTATGTCCTCATTCATTTGACAGGTGGCTGTGAAGAATTTACCACAGGTTCAATTCTTCTTCATGAATCATAAATCTGTAACTCTCTGACCACTACTCTCATGTAACTAATGTTGAATGAAAAAGGTAAACAACCAATATTCTAAAATATCAGCTAGTGTTAATTGCTTTATACATAATCTTATAGTGAAAACATCATGGTGACTTTGCGGCTGCTTAAAACTGGAGTGCTAAGAAAGACCTCCCTGGGATTAAGACAGAAAAAGAGTCACTAAAATCGAGTAGATGGGGCAAAGCTGCCCCGTGGCTCTGTGCTGCTGTTTGTATGGGGGACAACAGGCTAAGGGGACTGCATTTCTCAGTTGAGAAGTAAGATTTTCGCTGCCTTTGGACAAGTTTGCCCCTGTGTCTTTCACAGCGACTTGGAACTGTGTGGTGCTGTAAAAAAAGGTCAGAGGGCAAATGCAAAGTGAAATTGAAGACTATGTTAGGCTGAAGAAGATTCACGTAAGATTTGAACCAGCCTAAGTACCAGATAAAGGCTGGTTGGACAGTTAAGAGGAAGTAAGTCCACGTTTGTTATTGCATAAGCCTTGAGGACATAGCTCAGTTATTGGCTGTTTTTCCTTACTGATGTGGGGTGACTCAACATTTCCCTCCAGAGGAATCCTATTTCCTCCTTGTAGCCTCTGCGGTCCTGGCTCCTTTGTTGTCCTTTTGTCAGCTCTGGGACTGACTCATTTCAACTGATACCCAAGAGAAAAATGAACAAATATTTAGTGAGTATGGTGATAGGTATCAGAGCTACATGATGAGTCAGGGCTTATCTAAGCATCTCACCATCTGGAAAGAAACAGGCACACGTAAATGGCGGTTACAGAACAGAGCTTGAGCGAACCCAGGGCCTGCAGAAAGCTACCACCTTTCGGGGAGGATGCAGAGCATCCTTCCCAGGAGATTCAACACCTGTTTTAATCAGTATGCGATTTACCAGGGGACCATAGGATATGCAAATGGCGGACAATGGAAGATTTCACAAAGAATGAGAAGAGACGCCCAGGTTCCAGTGAGAGGAACGGTGACATAGAGACCAGCAGTCCACGGAGCCGGAAGTTAGACCCCTCTGCATGGCATGAGCAACTATGAGAACAGAGACTAAAAGGAGCTCTGGGAGAAGCTCTCGAAGGGCATCGCCAGTTACACAAACAGACCTCTTACTCTCAGTGCAATCTGGAGTTGAGTCTGGTTTTACCAAGGGGCGTGGCAGAGTCAGTTTCGCTTGTAGAAATACTTCAGCTGTACTGTTGTAGAGTGAATGGTGCTTGCAGACAGGTCTACTTGCCAGTGCCGATGTCTCTCTTGTGTGAATGAGAAAGAACAGCTTGGCAATTAGAACGTGCGCCACCGCTCTTCACAGAAGTGATCGAATTGCTCTCCCTCAACCCTGATCCAGCCTGGGAGCTGGGCTGGACTGGATTTCTAGTCGCACTCTCCGCGCTTGTACAGTGGCTCATGACCCTTCTTTTTGGAGGAGAATTTTGCAGTGAATATGGAGATGCCGGGGCTGTGGGCCAGGGAAACAGGCTGGAGGCTCATTGAAATAATAAGATTTTGTAGGTCTTGGTGGTTTCCAGGATCGAGAGGGAGAGGAAATAAGGGCAGGGGTGTCTCTATTTTTGTGAGTGTTTTACGTATTCAGTCCTCTGCCCTCCCCTTTCTCTCTAACACACTCTCTATAAAGGTGCAAGCCTGTGTCCTCCAATGAATGCACTCTGCAGTTGAGGAGGCCTAGGGCAACAAATAAATAACTGTCCCTGGGTACCACAACACTAAATAAAGACTCAAAAAGAGAGTTATCCATTCAGTTTTGGGGTGTGATGGGAAATAGGAGGGGCATGTGGTCCAAAGGCAGACAAGGCAGGTGGAAGAGAATTGAACACTTAGGAAGAAGCAGAGGATATGATGCTCCTAACACAGGCATGGAGCCTAAAAACAAAACAGGGCAGGCTTTGGGCAGAGCTAGGAATCTCTGGTTTCAGCAGTGGTACCACAGGGAACAGTGCTGTGAGAGATGAGAGGATGAGGAAAGGCCCAGTGATAATGAGGCCCTTTCATTGGCTAGTTGTGTGCTCCTGTAAGTGATAAAAAGGCGTCGGGTGGAGAGCAGGGACTGACTCTGACATGAACTCTGGTGCCCCATATTTGACCACCTCCCCTTGGTGGGGAGGCCTGGTGGCACTCAGAGTAAGAATAAGCAGGCTACCAAGATGAGACTTGATAGCCTATGACCATATAGTGGGGGAGCAGATCCCCCTCGGTCATAGACCTAGGGGAGGGGAGTAGGGTGGGGGTGGGATGGAGGGAGGAATGGGTGGATACAAGTGATGGGGTAACAATTGAGTTGTAATCTGAATAAATTAATTTAAAACACCCCACATAATTCTGAAAGCTCCTAATGTTTTCAATTACCATGCACTAAATAAATACATGCCTTACCATTTAAAAAATGATAAAAAGGGATGAATGTGGTGCATATATGCACATCAAATTTTATATAACCAGCCACAAGAAAAAACAAAATCATGACATTTTGGGAGAATGAATAGAACTGGAAATTATTAAGCTGCTAGCAGAAAGTGTAGTCTCTACCTGGTCTTTCTGTATTTTATCTAACCGCCACATCTATACCCCTCACTGATCTGTGCTCCAGAAGTGCAGAGATGGCCTCGGAAAATAAGATATATTTGGTAAGGACTTTAACGAGATTCGTTTTAGTAAAGAAAGAATGAAGAACAAGTAAACAGAGAAAATATGTAAACATAATTGCTTCAATCATTTTGATGAGACATACCATACACTAATAGAAATTCGAAGTAAAATATAGTTAAGGGAAGTTTAATTTGAAGGAGCAAGAAGTACTATAAGAAACATATATACACAAACATGGAATTGACATGTGAGGAAAAACAGTAGAGATTTGTCTCTGTGAGTCTGGGACAATTTGCTTACATAATATTTTCGAGTTCTATCCATTCTCCTAAAATGTCATGATTTTATTTTTATTTCTGGCTGGTTATTTAAAATTTGATGTGCATCCACAGTTTCCTCGCCTGTTTGTCTGTTGATGGAGCGCGTAGGGCGTTCCCTTTGTAGCCACTGTGAATAGCAAGCACTGCAATAAAGATGGAGGAGCAAGTGCCTCTGTGACCGGTGTAGAGGCGTGTTAATGTCGGTCTGGGATCTGGGAAGACTCAGGGCAGGATCTCTGGGGGTGGATGCAGAATCCCTTCCAGTTCACTTCGTCTCTTGGGTCGCCTGAGCTGATGGCTCAGGTGACTGACTGATCAGAATTGAAAGAAGAAAGATGGAAGGGAGTCCAAGCAGAGTTCCTTTTCCAGAGACTGGCTGTACTGCAGCCGAGGAGGAAAACTTAAACTGACCACAGTTTTCCTACAGCCAGGGCTATAAAAGCGGCTTCTAGCAAAAACCTTCACAGGGAGTCATAAAAGGAGGCTCTTTGATCTGTAGATAGGCCTATCTTTGGAGGTATGCCAGCTAGTCTGGAAAGGCTGATGGGGAGGCCTAAGTCTGTTAATTTTATCTGTGAGTCTACGGGGGGATAAGAAATAAGAGAGAGATAAAAAAATAACACACACACACACACACACACATTCACAAGAAAAGGTGGATGAAGTTAGGTATCTTAACTTCAACTGGATGAAGTCAAGCATCCTAATGTCAATGCCGTTTACTGTTGGTCATCGTACTTACACTTCTGAGAAAAGCGAATTACCTCATAGTCAAAAATGGCAATTAATCACAGAAACAGATGAGTTCTAAAATACAGCAGGTTACATGCTTTAAAACTAAACATTTCTTATCTATGTATCCATTACCTAAGTTCATAGTGAATTCAGAGTGACAAAGGTTGACAAGGTGGAAAGGCTAACAGGATCTAGAAGTTACAAGAATATATGTCTTTTCAATTAGGACTGACCTGGCCACACATTTTCCAGTTATCTCTTAGTTCATAGTAAGTTTAAGACAATAATTTTTATCGGTCTTTCATTCTAAGAAGCAAAATAAATTTATAATGATGGCGTATGACGCCATAAAGTGAAAAAGTATCAGGAATTATAAAAGTTTGTATATTTGGACATTAAGGTTTGTACTTAATTTAGACATTTCTAGGTAGCCCCATTATATCTTGGGTTCATGGGAGTTAAACCAACTTGACAATATTTATGGTGTATATCAGGATTCAAGGTGCCATCTGGAGTGAAGGCTTATCTGAGGCCACAAATTGGCTTCAAGGCTGTCCCCTGGAGGTCCACAAAGGTATTTATTGCACTCATAAACTTTCTAAAATTGTTTTGGAAGAGCTAAAACAATTTAACTTTTAAAACTATTTGAATCAAATCAGGAATTCCACAATCAGGGATCATGTCGTCTGAACAGCAGTACGTCTTTAACAAGATCCCATAGGAAGTTTGTTCAATTGGAGCTCGTCAATACCTAGAAAGTGACTGTTCACACCAATGCTAGATTTTCCCCACTTTTCTTTTTGATTTTTTTTGAGACAGGGTTTCTCTGTGTAGCCTTGGATGCCCTGGACTCACTCTGTAGGCCAGGCCGGCCTTGAACTCATAGTGATCCACCTGCCTCTGCCTCCCTGAGTGCTGGGATTAAAGGCATTCACCACGATGCCTGGCTCCAATGCCAGATTTTAAAGAGCTGCAGCAGTGCACAATTGACAGGGTTGTCAGAGGTTGGAAGCAATTCTGGGGTGCTTCATGGTACAGACCTTGCAAAATACCAGATTACCTCCTAGAAAGCCCACATGCCTAATGAGCTTAACAGGACAGGTCTTGGCAGAAGCTTTTGAATTTATATCCAGAAATGATTCAGCAGGGTCACATAGGACTTTTTGCTTTAAGTTCACCAATTTCTACTCCCAGCAAGCATGAGTAAAGGCTTCTTTTTCTTTTCAGCCTCACCAGCATTTGTTGTTGTGTGAAGTGAGCCATGCTTGTGCTAACTCAGTCTCATTGGAGGATTACAAGCACTACCTGTAAAGCAAATCTACTCTTCCCACCCTACTCTCTCTCCCCTTAACTCTTATCCACCAATATGCTTGAGATCCCTAGGTTGTGCCTCTGAGTGATGGATTAAAACAAGTCTTTAACATATTTTGTTTTCTTTTCTTTGAAAAAAATAAAAGACAATAGACTATAGCTTTAAAAATTTTTTCTTAGTATGAATGTAAAAGTACATTGGTAGGTGGGCTTTCAAAACAAGGGAAGTGTTTAGGCTTAATTGAAATATAAACAGATGGTATCTGATCTTAAGAAAAAATAGTACCTTCCTGGGCCCAGTGAGATGGCTAAGAGTAAAGGCACTTGGGGCCAAGCATGACAACATGAGTTTGGGCCTCAGGACTCCCATGACGGAAGGAGAGAACCCACTCTCACAAATTGTCTTCTGATATCCACATAAACATGATTGCTCTCTCTCTCTCTCTCTCTCTCTCTCTCTCTCTCTCTCTCTCTCTCTCTCTCTCTCTCTCTCTCTCTCTCTCTCTCATACATAAACACACAAAATAAATGAAAGTAAAATAATTAAATTAGTATCTTCCATAATCATGAATTACAGTTAAGTATGGCCTTCACTATGGGAATATACAGTTGGGGATTTTGAGTTGCTGTAATGCCATTAACTTATATTGACAACACCAAGACCACATTCCTTTCTTCCTTCTAAATATTGTTGATTTGCTCTTTTATTATTGTATCTTGGCTACTTAAATAGACACTTTAAATTTCTTCAGGAAATGTGAAGTATCATTTCAGAAAACTTTGGCATCAGGAAAAAAAAAAAAGAGACACAACTAGAGAGCAATATAAAAAAGTTTTATTTATCACTATTTATGATGAGTGAATAAAATTATGAACATTAATATTGGTAGCATTTCATTGAATGGGTGTTCTTAAAGTATTCTATTAGGCGCTCTTGAATTAGTTTCGAGTTCGTGATCACATGGGATGTGCTTCAAAGTCAGATGTACCCTTTTACTCATGTTGTTTTTCAGAATGTTGTTGCAGCTCTTGATGAGGACCTTCTGTTTCTTAAGATACAAATAGTGGCACTTACAATAATACAAACAAGTACAACAGAACCCACCACGGACAGCACAATAGTAGAAACACTAACTCCGGAATGTGGGCTTCCACCAGGAGCACCAGGCCCATCAGGCCCATCAGGCCCAGGCTCTGCCTGAGGGATGAACAGCGCTGTTTGTGCAATGTTGGACAGTCTCGACCTCAAGTTGCTTTTATCGACACTTATAACGGCAATGAATATGTGGGTGGCATTTTCTTCTGAGATATTTTCTGGTTTAAAGGCAAAAGTTTCCTTGGAGTTGGCTTCGTTTGGCACCAGGTTAGTCGTATTAACTTGAGGCGTCCCATCAAAATTGTCTCTGAGGTCGGTGATATTTTCGCTTGTTCTTATGATGTACTGTTGAGCTAAGAACATTGTTATGTGGCAGTTAATTGCTGCATCAGTCCATATTACATTTATTCCTAGTTATTCTAAAAAATGTTCAATCATGCAAAAGTCTTATTCATTTCTTAATAAAAGCCGAGTTCCGACTTTTAAACGCATGAAAAGCAAGACCTGTCTGATACATTATAAAAGCATCAGATCATAAAAGCTCTACTTGACTGGGTTCCCAGTTAAAAATGCTCTCCTGCAGCCACCCATCTGCTCTTGCAGCACACTGGACATCTCTTGCGTAGGCCAAACCCACACGGTTCTTCGTTCTTACCTCTTCCAACATCAAAATCATCCCCCGGTGCTGTCCACGTTAGACTGATCTCCTCTCCATTGAGTGTGGCGTGAAGGTCTGTGATCTGACTTGGTGGGAACATGTCAGGCCATTGGGTAGATGGGGTATTTGGAACATTGGATACTACAAATGCACCTCCAGATGCTGTCCTGCTGAAATTCTCCAGGACTGGCTGAATGGCCTCAGTCATTTCAGGTCTGGGTGGGTTCCCTTCAATTTCTCCTGCATTTAAAATTCTCTAGTTTAAATCAGATGAAACTGTACTGTTGTTTTTAGAACTCAGTCAGTCAGCCTCCTGACCCTACCTGTTTTTCCTTTCTTCTTTCTCTTTTTGTTCATACAGTTGCATTTTTGTTATGTGCTACAATCATAAGCATTCAATTTGTTGGAAAACCCTCCCTCCAGAATCCTTACCAGGATGTTATCAAATCAAATTAGGCAATAATTTTCTTTGAAATGAAAATTTCATGGAATGAGAACATTATTATGTAACTTGTGTGAATTAACAAAAGAAAATGAAATAAATTTAAAATCAAACAGGGTGGTATGAAACCTAGGCTGACCTCAAATGCACTCATGTAGCCAAGGATAGCCTTGGAATCCTTATCCTCCTGTCTCTGTCCTCTATGTGCTGGCATCTGAGGTGTGTATCACCATGCCTCCCTAACTTACACCTTAAGAAAAGTATTGCTTTATTTCTCAACTTATTTCTGACTAGAAATGCATCTGGGGAAATCAATGCCAATTCTGTCATTAACACACAGATGACATCCCACCCCTCACGCTGAAAGTGGTAAGGGATATTTATTGCTCATGACTTATTCCATTGCTTAAAAAAGCACAGTACCCCCCCTCCCCCACCAAGCCAGGCCACAAGATAAGGAGCAAGGAAAGGAAAGCTTAAAAACATGTAACCCAGAGGACAGACTCCCCCTTCTGGTTCGCACTTGTGCTCATAGCATAGTAGGCTATGTCCTTTGTCCTGAATTGAAAGGTCGACACCTTGTTGTTGATAGTGAAAGAGTGTTCTACACTAGCTTAATATAACTAAAACCCAGCTGATAGGTTTTCAGTTGTCTACTGGCTGCTGGGCTAATTTAGAAACAATTACATAAAGATCTCATTCTAGAAGTGGGGAAAATTATATTTGAATTGTAAAATGTTTGGAGCCTCCATCGTGCCAAATAACGAACATTTTCCCCTGGGTTTCTGATGCTGTGAGGCACTCACCATTCACTACCCAGCCTGGTACGTATGCGGCTCTACTTGATGGATGCCGTAAACTCCTCCTGGCAGAGTTGGTTCCTCCGTCTGCACGTACCTTTAAGCTGTATCTGCCATTTTCTGAATAAGCTGTGAAGTACCTGGAGTAGACCCCATCATCCTTGAGAGCATCAGCCCCTTGTTAAAAATATCAAGAAATAAATTACAGTTGTAACAAATGAGAAGTCGTATGTTCCAACCTTCTGTACATGTATTCTCTACCTGTGCTTAAAAGGTCACCCTTGAATTGAGTGCATTTCTATCACTCCATGCCAAAATAATACATTATTGAATCGAGTACCATTTACTCACTTTGTTACGTACATATCTGCATTTATCTAACACATTTAACCACACTGACAATTACATATGTATCACAAATCCCTTAACACTCTTTCTTATCTCTTTGTGCCTTATCAACTTATGCAGAGGTCATAGACTCTTCTTACCATTTCTCTGTCAACAGGTTGACATTCCGTTCATTAAATTAATCTCATAGGGCTATCTCCTGAGATTCCCCATGATGGTAAATGTGTCTTTATGTAATATTTAATTCTCATCTTCCATCCTAGATAACTAAGTTAACTCATTCCACTTTCTAGTCAACAACCTCTGCCTCCCCCCCCCCCCCCCCAGTCTTGTTTGTTTGTTTTGTTTTTGTTCTGCCAATCAATTATCTCCCTAGTTGCCCAACAGAGGAAGACCCATTTTACTATTGGAATAAGTGCTTGGGGCGGGGGTGGGGAGGAGGACCCCAGGACTGCAGTATCATAAGTCCACTCCTGAAATCATAAGCTCTGGTATCCCCTGAGGAGTTGCAAACATTTATTTCCCATTCTGCTCAGAAGAGAAGGCAACATTCTTGCCTCAGCTGTACGTGTGTCACTCTACAAGTCTGGGGAGTTTTAGGCATGTAAATTTCCTGGGCTACCTAGGGAACTGCTCAGCATTCTAGGTTGATCAACCTCTGCAGGGGACTCCTCTGTACACAAAGGCAGGAAGATGCCCGCGTCAGCTAGTGGTAGTCAAAGTATTTTTCCCCTCAGTAGAGGCATTTCAAATTAGTTTATTCCTCCAACGAACTAAATGCTTATCTGTTAATCTGGTAAAATGCCAAGAAATGAAGCAAGAAGCATGAAGTTATATGCAGTGTTGATGGGCTATGGGACTGGGAAGAGGCAAGGGGTAGTTGTGGAATTATTGTTATAATTAAATAAAACATAGAGGTCAATCTGAGAACAGTCAAAAATAGCTGAAGACACGTTTGTAGGACGACATGAAATGACATTGCTGACAAACGTACTGATGGATGTCTTCACCAATTCACTGTGGATCAGATTGGTTATTTTATTCACTGACGTCAACACAAGGTGCCACTCACAGAGCAACACAAAGTGCAGTGGAAAGGCTTTGTGTAGCACTTGCCCTACAGAGCAGAGGGCAGAGAACGGCCAGTGCAGTCCTAGCTAGCACACCTGGCATCTGATGCTGCACTGCTGGGCCCTCCTGTCGGTGGTACCTCTCGCTTCTCCTGAGTCCCAGCTCTCAGGACTCTATTTGTGGTTTGTTTCTGCTATAAGGAATCACTCTTGCTTCTCTTCCTTTCTCTGTCAGGATCCCAGGCTCTGCTATCTTCTCTCACCCAACAATTTGTGCATCACCTGCTTTGACCTCGCTTTCTTGGTGATGCTCCCCTATGAAGCATGTGCCTGGAATTCTTGCTTATGCTCTCATTCTTCTGAATGAGCCTCTCTTAGCTGGAGACAGGCATTGCCAGTCATGATTACTTTTGGCAGAGGATGGTATATACGAATGCTTACCATGTGCCAGACGACTGCTAAGCACTTAGGACTTACCAGATTGAATTTCCTGCTGGTCTTGCTATTTCTTCATAATCTGCCTGAATCCTTCAGGTGCCCAACCTGATGTACCCACTGCCCAAGGAACCCATGCCACATTTTGAACTATGAAAACATAGGCTTATTCATAACAGTCTGTGGATTACCTGCACCATTATCCAGCAGTTCTAACTCTGTTGTTTTTCCATTATTTGACTCTATGATGGCTGTCACCCGGGCTCCAATGATGGGTGTATAGCCTTGTAGAACTTCTGCATAAACGATTGTTGGGCTGGGAAAACTGCTGGCATCTCTATTCATTTTAGCATTTACAGTGATTGGAGGCACAGAAGAATTTGCTGCCCGAGAGGTTACTGTAATTGTCAGTACTTCTTGGTTTGCTTTGGCTTCAAGATTGTAAGTCCAAATGCCCACCTAAAATTTTCAATGCAAACACACAGCAAGCATTTAGAGTCGAACTACATCATTTTCCATGATGTGATTTTAAAATAGTGCATAGAAGTAAAAACAAACAAACAAATGAATTCTTCAGGTACAGAAGCCGAGTGGTTAGACAGAGAAGCCTTGCTAGTGTTATGTTTACATTTTGTGATATCTCAATTGGAAAAATAGTTTTGATAAGCATGCCTTTGTTTTGGCCTTATTCTTTGACTTCAGTGTCATATATTCTATGACTCTGGCAGGAGCAATAAGAAAAGATGGCACACTAAGTCACGAGGCTCCCTGTATTTCTTCCTTAGTAAACAAATTTTACTTTCATTTTGAAGATAGTTAATGACTTTAGAGCTTCGCTGGAAAAATATTTTTTTTTGATGTGGAAGAGAATTAAAAAGCTGGTGGCTTACCTGAGCTGTTCCTGGGACACTGAGATAGGCCATTTTGGAAGCTATATCCTCTGTGAAATTTGTGAATTGTGTTCCTGTTGGATCCCTGAGATAAATGCCAGGAATTTGTTGCTTCCAGGTGACAAGAAAGAATGTGTCCTTTCCCACTGTGCTGTCGATTACTATGGTGTCATTCAGCCAGACACCATTGTTCAGTAAGGCACCCTTACTTTCAAGCTGTTTAAAATGTAAAACAAACAACCACAACAAAACAAAAACAAACAAAAAAAAACTCTTTTTAGTTCTAAAGATAACTCTTTATATTTGATCTGAAAACAGTCTTACATATACTGAACTATGTTAGATTTTTCTTTTCCCTCCCTCCCTCCCTCCCTCCCTCCCTCCTATACAGGTTTCTTATTATGGGGCATGGCTGGCCAGCTCTCCCTGTATGTACTCCAGAGTGGCTTCAAACTCCTAGCAATCTTCCTAACTTCCTACAAATGGTTTTGCCATTTTCTGAAGACTTCTTGCAGTGTGACAGTTGCAAAGTTGGTAATACAAAGACTGAAGGAGGGGCAGAGTATAACAGGAAATTTAAAGTGGAAATATCAGTTGAAAAGTTGAGACAGTGACCCTGCTATACTTTCTTAGGTTTCTGGGGGAAATGGTGCATCTGGCTGTCGGCATTAAAGGATGATAAAAAAACTACCGAGGATCCCTATAGGGTGTGTATGTGACATGCACTTGACTCATCTTGCTGATGACCCAAAAGACAATACTTGGGGTGATTAGAGTCGTTTAACTGAGGCAGAGCAAAGGCTCGCACAGTAAAGCGAAGGCAGCTGAGTAGCTGGGACGCAGCAGCTCAGCGCTTGGACACCTGCCGAAAATGTTGGAGACTCTGGGTTCAGTCCTAGGAAGACATCGAAGACAACTGAGACAAGCACTCTTGGGGAGAGGCTAATAAGCAAATTTCTACACAGGTTTGAGAGTGAAGCTTTGGACATGGAGTCTGTCCAAAAGAGGGAAAAGTGATTATGAAGGCTAGAGTCCTGAGAAGGGAGAGAACAAAATACAGGTCCTTTTCTGAGAGGAGCCATGGAGAGGTTATTCATTTTTGTTGATAGTTCTTAGTTGAAAAGAGTCAACATATTAAATTATTTTTTAAAATTACAAAATTGTATTTTTAATCATGTAAACATGTTTTGAAAAATAAAAGAGTTAAATTAAGCTAATTAGCATAAGCATTTCCTCACTGCCCATCTTTTTACTTTACATCAGAAATACTTAAATCTACTTTTTATTCTGTTGCCCCAAATATGATACAATACTATTAATTATAGTCATCACTATGTTTACAAAATACATCTCTTGAACTCACCTATTATTTAACTGAACGTTTGTGTCTATTTCTCACCATCCCCCGCCCCGCCCCCCATCTTACCAGCAGATGCTGATTATGGTTTTATTCTTTACTATGTGAATTCAACTATTTTGGATTTCATGTGCGTATGAGACAATGCATCTCATTTTTCTAGGCTTGGTTTATTTCATCATCAGGAAGTCCTAGGAGACCCAGCTCTATCCATGAGGGTGCTTCTTAGGGGTGCCACTTTAGGAACAATAGAATGAATGTCCCATTTTACACCATCCCAGACCTCAACCCCCAGTGGCTTCAGCCCTCATAAGAGCAAGCATTGCTCTGTGGTCTACAATCTCAGTCCCAGATGAGCTGGCAATTCTTTAAATGGGTGCACAGTGAATTTGAGTGTTTCTTCACCAGCAAAGTCCCTGAAAATAAGGCCACTTTGGCATTAGGAGAAATAAATGTGGGGTACAGTGTTTCCTTTGTATTCCATGTACCACCCTATGCCCAAATTCTCATCAACCCAGATGATTGTATCATGCTTCTAACTGGTCACTTTTACCTCCATAATTTCCACCTATCATGCTATGAATACAGACCAGCTTTGAAAAGTTGTATTTTCTTTTGCTTTTTTCTTTATTTAAGAACTTACCAAAGATATCTCAAGTGAGAAAAACAGAATTTTATTTCTACTCTTTTCAGATATTTAAAAACAAAAACAAAACAAAAGAATAACTCAAAACCAACACCTAAAGTCTTGAATATCTCTTACACATAAATATTTCTTTTCTGGCTAGTTTCATGTATTCTGCTCTTATACCTTTTTTTCCTTGTTTATGGTAAAAGCAACCACAAAACGTGTAGTGATTAAAAAAAAAAAAAAACAAACAAACCACTGACCTGAATAGACTTCTGGGTGACATCAGCGTTTTCTGAAGCAAGGGCCCCAAAAACGTCAATGAGACCATTGTTCTGGGCTATATCTGAAGCATACAGATGCTTTCCACCTAAAATGTGAAAGAATAAGTTTTGCATTGTTTTGTAAAACAGGAAGGAGTACTTACCATATTTTAATGGTTTACAAGGTCACAGTTCAAATAAAATCTAAGTTTCCATATGGATCAAATTAAATGGTCAGAAAGCTGTTAAGACTATCTCTGAAATCTTAGTTTAATTTAATAACCATAACTGTGAAGCAGAAGCCACCTTATTATCTCAGTGTAGGACTTCAGATGCATTTGGCTATAGATATGAAAGCTACTATGATTCTGCAGATTTAAATTCACAGATTCCCTTAAGGGAATTATTAACTCTTATTTATATCATTTAGATTTTTTCAGAAGAAAATGGATTAGGGAAAAATATCAAAAAGATGAAAGAGTTGCTGTATGGAAGTATCTTGACAATAACTGGGTATCAGTTAGAATATGTGTGACAAAAATAAATTGTGCAAATGGCCATAAAAATGTGAAATGGAGCCAGGCGTGGTGGAGTATACCTTTAATCCCAGCACTCTGGAGGCAGAGGTAGGTGGATCACTGCTAGTTTGAGGCCAGCCTGGTCAACAAAGCAAATCCTGGACAGCTAAGGCTACACAGAGAAACCTCTCGAAAAACCAAAACCAAACCAAACCAAACCAAACAAAAACCCCCAAACAACAACAAAAAACCCCAAAAACAAAAGTGTGAAATGGTAGGAGTTTGTAAAGCCAGTCACCACAAGCAAATATATATATATATTTGCTATCATGAAGCCAAATTAGTTTAATAGTTGATGCTTATATTATCAGTTCTGTATTCTCTACTATGTTTAAAAGGTTACTAGAAACATGTAATCAGTTTTCATCTCATCTGTATATTAAAGTAAGTTACCATAGTTAATGCTTATCCATAAATTTTGCATTTCCTTAATGTCTTTTATACCTGGAAAACCCAAGAGTTTGCTCAAGGCCCATTTCAGGAGGCCTTGATTTCATATATTTCCTTTCCCTTCCTTGCTACAACATTTTGGGAACATGAAAGGCTTGTCTGTCTCATTCCATTTTATTCTATACTCTTCCTGTTGAGTCTGTTTGATGGACATTGTGATGAGGACAGAGGTTAAGCTGGACTCTGTCCTCCAATTCCTGGCCTGGCTTTTGTAGGATGGAGCTTAGAAGAAGTAGTTGAGTGTCAGCTCTAAGTTTAGATACCACAATTGAACGTCTGTAATGTAGTGATCATATCTCACCTGTTAAAATGCTCATGTTTATTACAGCTGTGTCAGCAGATGGTCCCAAGGCAATGAAATAAACTATGGACCCACTGTCTTTCACCTCATTGATACAGGTTTTTGCAGTGCTGTCCTCCCCATCAGACAACAGCACGATGTCTGTCCCATCTGTCGGGAAATCTTTATTATTAAAAACCTGCAAGTATAATTTAGAATACCATCATTTTACTAGATCGTCAGCCCTGTTGGAGATTAGAAAAAAAAACTGTATAGAAAAACTGTAGGCTCGAGATAATTTCTATTTTAAAATTATGGAGTTTTTGCTCAATAATCCTTGAAAAACATAAACATTTTATTTTTCTGTCCCATGAATGAAGGGGCTTTTTTATTCAAATGAAAGATAGGTGGGATAAGGAATTAGGAAAAACTCACATGGACTAAATGGCAGTGGCACCTGACCCTGGGAGCCCAGGCAAATAGATACTAAAATCTGGAATGCATTTTCTTCCCCTGCTATCCTCTGACAAACCTACAGGACACACAGTCAGCTGTGTACACAACTGGCTCCAGTAAGAACCCAGATCAGTATTAAAAGGTAATGGACTTTAAACTAGAAACCCTGGGATACTCAAATACCAGGGACCTAAGGGGCTGAGCATGTTGAGGTTAGAGATGAGACAGGTTCCATGTATCCCATGCTGGCCTCAGATGGTCCAGCTAAAGATGAACTTGACCTTTTGACCCTTGTGCCTCTATCTCCCAAACGCTTAGATAGCACATCTCAAAGTTTTTTCCCTGTATGTTTTGTCCCGAGCCTTTTAAGATTATGCTAAAATTATAAAGCAAGTAAGAGCAATAGTACTATGTGTTAAAATGCCTTAAAAGCAAAACAAAGAACAAAATGCAAGTGCAGTAGGATTTTCACCTGAAATGCAGTTCGGATTCCAGAGCAAATGGAAGTCCCCCCACCGGCACTTGTGGGTAAAGTTTTCACAAGCTGGTTTCTCTCGGTGTCACTGTTTATTTGAATCAGCTGACTTTTAATTGTGGCCTCGTGAGTAAAGTGTACCATCCCCACCCAGGACCTATTTTCAATGATCTGCCGTAGAAAGTATTCTGCTGCTTGTTTCATTCGATTGAGACGATCAGCGCTCTGAGAGAAAAAGGACAAGGGAAAAAAAAAAAAAAAAAACCCCAGAGTGGTTTTCAACTGGAAGGTAAAGGCAGATCTCATAAAAGGAGTGCATGGAGTATGTTGGCAAGAATTGTACAACTATTGATTTATGCCACTGATGAAAGAAATTATAATTTTTACTAGTAAATTAATAAGTGTGGTTATATGTAGTATGTGACACATATGAAGGAACTCATAGCTTCCTACTAGCAGCAGTTCCCGGTTGCTAAGTACCCAAGGTAAGAGTGGAGTGTGCACTGAAGCTGAGGCGATGATTCACTCCTTCGTGCCACAGGTCACACTACCATCACTCCTTTTAAAGATCATCCCGTAACCCAGGCTTCAGAATCCCAGACACAATCTTTGGTCTCCAAACACAGCTGAGCTGAGGAACTCAGTAAGGACTAGTACTCTGGAAAGTAAGACTTGCTGAGGCAGCATTAACTCCGAGAAGGCCAGCCTACCCTGACCCTTCACTTCCAGCCTTTCCCTTCTGCTTCTCCACCCCTGGGCTGACTGACTGCTCTCTGGTAACTCAGCAGCAGTCATGTGACTGCCCAGGGCCTGCAGTTCATACATGGATTTTTCTCTAGGTCCTTCCTGCAATGTACACCCAAATTTCCTTGTGAATTGACTTCTTGAACCAAATCACAACAAAAACTCCTACATATCTACAATTTTGCTTTGTCTGCTTGTCTCTCATTCTCTCTTCTGATTTTTATTACATTTATTTTGTGTGGTGAGAATGTGGGTGTGCAAGGATACTTGTGTCACAGCACACATGTCATGGTGTACATGTAGAGGCGAGAGGACAAGCCCAGAGAGTCAGTTCTTCCCTTTCACTATTTGAATTCCAGAGTTTGAACTCAAGTCATTGGGCTTAGCTGCAAGGGCCTTTACCCAATCAGTGACCTCTTCTGGCTTTATCATCATCATCATCATCATCATCATCATCATCTTCTTCTTCTTCTTCACCATCATCATCATCTGTTATCATTGTCCTCTGTCTCTGTCTGTCTGTCTGTCTGTCTGTCTGTCTGTCTCTCTCTCTCTGTCTCTCTCTCTCTCTCTCTATCTCTCTGTATCTCTCTCTGTATATGCCATGGTGTCCATGTGGAGGCCAGAAGATAGTTCTGAGGAGTTAGTTCTCTTCTGTTACTTGAACTCTTATCTTTCAGTTAGTGTGGCAAATGCTTTCACCTGCTGAGCCATCCGCCGACCCTGCTTTGTCTTTAAACATGGATCTATCAGTACCCTGTCTGGAGTGGGCTATCATCTCTGAGTCAGCAGTCTCTTCTCTCCTCAGTGATATGTCTCGGGCTACTTGTGTGTAGTCATTCTGAGCGTTCTTCTGTCTTCCGTGAGCTCTTGTGCTACTGAGGTTCAGCTCATCATTTGCCCTCATTCTTTGCCCTTTCAATAACCACCTTCCCTCATTTGCTGAAGCTTTAATTTCTGCTTTAGCATGTCTGTCCTGCCCCCACTGTGCAGTCATTTTCAGTGCTCTATTACATTGCACCTGCTTGTTTGGGGCTCATATTCATTTTAACAGTTACCAATTGGTCACACATATGTTATGAATTCTGGATCTGATGAGATTCTGGTTCCCAATGGAACTCTTAATCTGGTTGGGAGAAGCACAGGCAGGATCAATAAAACACACAGAAGCAGAGATAGGCAAAGGGCAGTTCTGAAATTGACAAAAGGGTTAGCACCTACACAGTGCCCCAAGAGCCCAGCCCTTCTCTTGGTGGGAATGAATGTCTTTCCTGAATTGTGGAGGATGGAATGACTTAGGCAGGTAGATAATGCTCGGAGGGAGAGAAAACACTACTGGACTATAAAAATATGTGCTTTGTGTGTGTGAGACAAGGCTTCACTATGCAACCCAACTGGCTGTGAACTCATTTCCAAAATGCTGGGATTACAGGAACATACTCCCATAGCTCAGCCAAAACAAACTAGAAACTCCACAAACTCTGTTTTTAAAATCTACCACAATGCCAGCTACTCCCTGCACGATAATAGAAGGAAGGAATGACTGCTTGTAGCCATTTGTTCTTCACGGTGATGCTTTCTGACATCTAAGGAGAGCACTGAACTCCTGAGAAATAAGATGACATCATGTCAGCATTCTGCTAACCCATCCCATTGTTTGAGCTAAAACAGAGTTTATGCATTCACTAACACAATACCCCACTCTCGCTTCTCTTAAGTATTTTATGTGGGGGATACATAGTTAAAAACAATTTAATTTCAATATCTTGTTCTGACTATAGGCAATCAGAGTTCTCCTTATTCAGCTATAACATTTCTGGGACAAAATGGATACACTTTGTTTAGCTGCTTTTAGATAACTTTCTCTAACTATAATATGTTTTTTTCAATATCTTTCAGGTCATCATCTCAAGAAGTAATAGTACTTTATGACATTACAGAATTTAAAAAATTCACATAACAAGTAGTGTTCAGGGTGTGCTTTCATCATTCAGGTATCCCTATTTCTACACCAAAAACAAAAACAAAAACAAAAACAAAAACAAAAACAAAGAAAACCTGAGCCCAAGAACTTACATTCATACTCCCAGATACATCAAGAACTAGGCAGGCAACTCTTTCACTGATCTTCAGGAGTGAGAAGGTGGGTGCAGAGGGTGCTGTCTCCATGGGCACATTGTTATTAAAATCCTCAGAGCTGCTGATCACTTCCCACGTGCTTCTATAATCGCACTTTTGATTATGCAGAGTTGGAGCCTCTTGATTGTGGTTTTCTTCTTTACAGAATTCAGTCACCTGAAAGTAGAGTAAAATGCAGAAAATTACTATTCTATGTATTAAAATGTTGATGTGAAAGACAAAGACAAAGCATGTCCAGTGTTAGAATATAAAATAATTATACTGGTCTAGCAAAGGGATAGCTGATTCTTTGAGAAGGTCCATGACCTCATTAACCATGGGAGCTCACAAGGTTGACGGTACCAGGCACAATTTCCCTCCTTTTGAGTGGGCCTTAGGTTCAATTAGGCAGCTGTTGGTAACCACCAACTTGTGTGCCATGTATGGCACCTTTATGACTATCTTGCCCTGCTGGCCATTGTCAGGGTTCATTTGTGTCGCAGCTGGAGAACTGTTAATTGCTTTTCTAGAACCACAGAAGCTAGACCACAGGAAGGAGGCTTTCAGGTCAGATCCAGCTCGAGTCATCTGAGTCCTGCTGTCCTAAATGTGTGGTGTGTTCAGCAATAGGGGCTAATTCTTGAGCCCTGAAAGGCAATCAAGGGCTGTATCAATAGTCTATATATTTCTTTGGGGTCACTTGGAGGACTACTCTAACCAACCATTTCGAAGGAGGTTTCTTCTGTAAGGTACTGGCGTTTTTGTTACTCTGTGGTTCTTGTGTGGGGACACTGTTAGCCCAGGTGTCTTAACTTGTCTGTGTCTGTCTGTCTGTCTGTCTGTCTGTCTGTCTGTCTGTCTCTCTCTCTGTTAAATCTTAGGTAAATAAAATATAAGATAATATAATTTCTTGGGGCTTGGTGTTACTTGTCCCTTGTCCTTCTTCCTTACATTACAGATAAGTGTAGCCACCATCTCTCATCAAAGAAGCTTTCCTTTATAATGGAGACCATTACAAAAAAACCACAACTGGATACAGTACAGAGGTCAACAGATCATGTGGAGCCTAGCTCCAGCAGATGTGTCTACATTATAGTTCCTGTATTATGACATAGGGAACGTCATGAAGAGGGTGTGGAAAGAATCTAAGAGCCAGAATACCAGGAAGTCTTCTGTGAAACATTCTCTACCAGAAATGGCTGCATAAATAAAACTTAAACAATGGCACCATCAGTGGACATGTTAACATGGAAGAGGAGACTTTCAAGGGGGCCTAGCCCTAGACAAAGAACCACAGGCAACTGATGATAGATGGGAGAAAGAGAATTAGCCTCTCCTTGGGATGAGGCCCCTTATTGGTTTTCAATGCAGAGTGGACCTCCATGAACCATATACATTTCACCAATGAAAAGAGACTCAGCAGGTTGTTTTAAAACCTATTTGTGCATAAACATTCAAGCACACACACATATGTATGTATGTAACAACAGTTACCAAAGAAAAAGTGGATGTGAGAGTGGGTGACATGGGAGTGGTGTGAAGGAGGTTAGCTGAGAGAGTTCAATATCAAAACATTTTTAAAAAATTAAGTGAGAAGATATATTGTATTTAGCAAATATGCATTGCTCACTAAAGTAGATTTATCATTATAATAGTTAACGACAATTATCTAGTTATTAATAGATGATAATTTAATAATATATAATAGTTAAGAAGCCAAAACCATACAATGGAAAAAAGATAGCATCTTCAACAAATGGTGCTCGTCTAACTGGATGTCTGCAGGTAGAAAAATGCACATAGATACATACTTGTTACCCTGCACAACATTCAAGTCCAATTGGGCCAAAGACCTCAACACAAAACTAGTACACTAAATCTAACAGAAGAAAAAGTGGGGAAGAGCCTTGAACTCATTTGCACAGGAGAAAATTTCCTGAGCAGAACACCAACAGCTCAGGCTCTAAGATCAACAATTAATAAATGGGACCTCATGAAACTGAAAAGCGTCTGTAAGGCAAAGGACACTATCAATAGAACAAAATGGCAGCCTACAGATTGGGAAAAGATCTTCACCAACCCTACATCCAACAGAGGGCTAATATCCAAAATATATAAAGAACTCAAATAAAATACCAACAAACCAAATCATTCAATTAAAAAGCAGAATTCTTTACAGAGGAATCTCTAATGACTGAGAAGCACTTAAAGAAATGCTCAATGGCCTTAGTCATCAGGGAAATGCAAATCAAAATGACGCTGAGATTCCATCTTACATCCGTCAGAATGGCTAAGATCAAAAACTCAAGTGACAACACATGCTGGTGAGGATGTGGAATAAGGAATAAGGAATGGAGAACACTCCTCCATTGAAGGTGGGACTGCAAACTTGTACAACTACTTTGGAAATCAATCTGGCACTTTCTCAGAAAATTAGGACTAGTTCTATCTCAAGACCCAGTTATATCACTCCTGAGCATATACCCAAAAGATGCTCCACCATACCACACGGGCGCTTGGTCAGCTATGTTCAAAGCAGCTCTATGAACATAGTTCATATACATATTATGAACGTATTTATCCAGAAATGGTAAACAACCTAGATGTCTCTCAAGTGAAAAATTGATAAAGAAAATGTGGTACATTTACACAATGAAATACTACTCAGTTATTAAAAACAAGGAAATCATGAAATTTGTAGGCAAATGGATGGAACTAGAAAAGATCATCCTGGGTGAGGCAACCCAGATCCAGAAAGACACACATGCTATGTTCTCACTTATAAATGCCTCTTAGCCATGTAGTACAGAGTCATCATATTATAATCCAGAGACCCAAAGAAGCCAAGCACCATGGAGGACCCAAGGGAAGGATGCTTAAATCCCACTCAGAAGGGGAAATCAAATAGACATTGGAAGTGGATGACGTGTGGGAACTAGGTAGGAAAGGGTATGTGTGTGGGGGGGGGGACTGAGGGTGGGTATCAGATGTGGAGAGAATGGGGGTGAGAGGTAAGAGAGCTGAGAGAGAGAAGGGAAATCAAGGGGGCATCTCTGTGATAGGCTGCAGACCTGAGACAGGGTATGCTCCTGGGAGGATATGCAAGTGGCTCTAGCTGAGACTCCTAGCAGTGAGGACATGGAGACTGAAGTGGGAACCTCATGGCCAGGCAGGACTTCCAGTGGAGGGAGGGGCACACTAGCCTACCCACAAAATCTTTGACCCAAGATTTACCCTGCTTACAAGATGTACAGGGAAAAAGATGGAGCAGAGAAAGAATGCCCAACTAATTACTGGCCCAACCTAGGACTCACCCCATAGGTGAGAGCTAATTCCTGACGTTATTAATGATACTCTGCTATGCTTGCAGACAGGAGCCTAGCATAACTGTCCTTTGAGAGGGTCCACCCAGCAGTGGATTGAACAGCCAAACTTTAGGTGAAACTCGAGGAGTCTTGTGGAAGAGTTGGGGGAAGGATAGAAGGACCTGGAGGGTACAAGAACTCCACAAGAAGATGAACAGAGTCAACTAACAGGCCCATGGGGGCTTATCGAGACTAAAGCTCCAACCAAAGAGCATGCATGGACTGGACCTAGGCCTCTGACACATATGAAACGGATAGGCAGCTTGGTCTTCATGTGAGTCCCCTAGCAAGTGGAGCAGGGGCTGTGTCTGACATGAACATGACTTCCTTTTAGATCTTTTGCTCCTAGATCGGCTACCTTGTCTGGACACAGTGGAAGAGGATGCACTTAGGCCTGATATGACCAGATGTGCTGGGGTGGATTGGTACTGGTGGGAGGGGGAAGGGGCTCCCTTTTTCTGAGAAAGGGAGAGGGAGAAGGGGGGAGAGAGAGTAGGAGGGTGGGACTAGGAGGAGGGGAGGAAGGGGTACATTCAGGATGTAAAGTGAATAAGTAAATAAATAAATTTAATTAATGAAAAATTAAAGGGGGAGATATAATTAGCAAATATGCATTGCTCAAGTGAAATATAATTAACACTAAAGTAAATTTAATATTATAATAGTTAACAATAATTATCTAGTTATTAATAGACAATAGTGGCAATAATATATAATAGTAGATTAGTACACTGTCAATGTTCAGTGAACTCTATATTAACATACTTAATCCTCATGTCATATTTCAGGTCAGTTACATCTCAGTTGGTAGAGTGCTTGCCTAGAAATATGCAGTGCCTTACATTAAGCCCTATTATCATCATCATGATTTTAAAATTAGTGACATTAGACAAATCCTTTGGTTATAGATTCTGGACACAGTGACAGGCATACTTACCGAATCAATGCTTTGCATGAACATTATGGATGCCTTTTCTGACTGAACTTTATCAGGGAAGAATCGACAATCTTTTTCATACAATTTTGTGGTGGAGTTAGTTCTGCACCTTCTGGCTATGCAGCTGCCTCCTTGGCATGTATAGACTCTATTCATACCTGTGATACCTGTGGAGCACCTGAAAACACAGGAGTGAATGTAAGAAACAATTTAGTCATTCATTTGAAAAGTGAGCTTTGTCGCATAGCATTACTTGTATAAGTGCCATGATCTTCCCACATTGATAGCAAAGGCTAAGGGGGCCAATCAAAGCAATCATTTGTTTTTCAAAAAAATTGTAATGAAGAAATCTAAGGGGGAACTCCAGTTATACACAATGAGGTTCTCAGATGAGATGAAAGCTGTGGGTCTTTGCCTTAGACAGTGCCTCTGCTGGCCTTGTACTAACTGCTCTGTAGGCACCTGGATGAGAGAACTTGTGAGCCATTTATTCTTGGTGTTCAGTGTAGTCTTCTTTTCCAAGAGGACATCCTCTGAAGAATGGGGCATCTCATAACTACCTGTGCTTTGATTATTCAAGGGGCATCTTTTTATCCTGAGGACAGTGTGACTGGAATCAGAGAACGAAGGACTGCCAAGAAAGTCAATGGAATAAGAATGGTGGATTTTTATGTTATTGCCTGGGAGGGGCATAGGTGAGGGTGATAATAAAAGATACACCAGGCTTTAGCCACAACTCATCTCACTGGCTTGCAGTTCTATTCAGCAGGTGAATTCTAGATCGGATCTCGTCATTTAGGGAGGCTCGTAAAGACATCCATGACTCTACTGTTCCAAACTTGATGAAGATAATGATGTCATCTATCTGAGCAGTTGTAAAGATACTCTGTGGTAAAAATGACATTTACCAGCAGCGTGGCAAAAAATAGAATGTACATAGCATATTTTAGAGCTTCGCAGTGGGGCTTGTGTGGCACTTCTGTACTATTCACTTTACCCCTCCCCCTGTGAGAAGTAGCCCAAACCAGTAGGATTTAAACAGCAATGAGGATGCTGGCACCAAGTTTCAAATTAGTTTCCCCCAACTACTCTGATCTCTTAGTATCAGAATCAAGATAATGATCTGTCATTAACTATAATGTTACATAGATAATTTAAAATCAGCTTTATAAACCTCAAAGAAGTTCTGAATTGGCTCCTTGCAGTCACTTGATTTCGTACCAGCTTTCCTTTAACAATGCTTAGCCATGTTCACTCATTATAAAATATAAATAATTGTTGTCTCAACATCTACCTAGTCTAAACGAGTTTTAGCATCTATGGGAGAGACATGTAAATAAAACGTGTTAAATTGCCAAACAAATGTTTGGCATTGAAGCTATATATATTTTACACAGACTGTCATCGTCTTCAAGAAAAGTGGCCTAAAATATGCATAAAAGAGGCTTGTGATATTGCATCTGTTATCTGCATTGGGACAAAACTGAATGCTTGTTCCTGAAAAGGAATATAAGGCAGTTGAAAGCCTTAGGTCATTTAAAGGTACTTAAGAGTCATGCCTTGTTGCTTCAATTTTCTTTGATGAACCACTGTAGAATGGCTGGTCTTCACTGTACTCATCAAACACTCCCCAGCGAAGATGGGCCCATTCATGGACAAACAATCTTCCTGGAAGAAATACATAATCATAATTCAAGTGGCAAATTTTATTTCTCACAAATTGCTAGGCCACTGAGATGGCTCAGGGGGTAAAAGTGCTTGCCACCACACCTGGCAACCTAAGTTCAATCCTTGGACCCCATGTGGTAGGGGGAGAAGATTGGCTCACAAGTTATGCTCTGACCCCTTCCACCCCCCAACTAAGAGACAGACAGAGAGTCAGACAGAAGTAGAGGAGAAAGGGGAGGGAGGAGAGAGGGGAGGAGAGAGAGAGAGAGGGAGAGAGAGAGAGAGAGAGAGAGAGAGAGAGAGAGAGAAAACAAACACAGAGAGAGACAGAGACAGAGACAGAGGAGAGAGAGATTATATTTAGGTTTAGGTTTTCAGTAACTTAAAGTTTACATTTTCTTTTAAAAGGCTTTTGTATTAAATGCTATTACACTGTTGTACAGAATATTAATTTTAAAAAATTTCACAGCAAGTTAAATCAATGAAATACCTATGGAGCATATGTCAGTCACAGTAAGCTGGGATTTGGTTTTCAGTTCTTGGGGAGCCAAAGGTCTCACATGTTATGGGTTTATGGCTTTCCCAATGCCAATGCTGCTAACAGCCCAAAAAGATATACGGGAGTGGTGTATTTTGAGGGTGCCACTTTAGGGGGGTGGTAGCGTAGAAATGCTCCTGAAAGGGTAGTTGATGAAAAAGATTGCAGTGTACTGTTGTAGATTATGTAGATTATAGAGTTTGGTGACTTTTGAGAAAATTTAAACTGCCTGGAGTAAGCACAGGGAAAGAAGGTCACAGAATGAATAAATAGCGGAATCAAGGTGTGGCTCCCAGAACTTCTGTCCTAGTCAGCTGACTTAATCCGAGCTTGTTGCAAACGTGTAATGTTTTAAGCAAATTCCTCACCTGAATCTCCATATTCACTTTGTTTTCCCCCTAGCATGAAGTCAGGGGTGAGATGGATGTACTCTGCTTTCTCTTTACACTCTGTGAACTGCCGGGTGTACGGCTCGTCTCTGCCTGGGAGAGCTGGAGGCGCAACCTTAACATCTGCCTGAGAATGTTTAAAGAGATCATTAAAACTTGAAGGACAGAAAAGACAATAGTAAGAAAGACTCTAAATCAATCAATTTGTGGCAAAACTAGCAAGCACTAAAACCATTCTTTTTTCATTAAAGATAGACACTTACGTGTTTGTAGCTCTCCTGTTTTGGCCTCCTGTACTGAGGTTTGTTTGTCCATTTTTCAGGAATTAATATAGATACATTTTTGAAAAAAAATCTTTTTTCTGTAGCTTCAAACAGGTATGTAGATGCTGTAGTCACCATCTCCTATAATCAAAGGGAAAAAGAATGTGTAAAAATGGCATTTAGCGTGGTGTCATGTCTCAGGTAGTTTCCTCAGGCGTTCCACTGTAAGTTGCTTATACAAAAGCAGCCATCCATCAGCGGCCTCTGCCCACACTTTTTTTTTTCCCCAAGACAGGGTTTCTTTGTATAACAGCTCTAGCTGTCCTGGAACTCTCTCTGTATACCAGGCTGTCCTCGAACTCACAGAGATCCTCCTGTCTCTGCCTCCCAAGTGCTGCGATTAAAGGCTAGTGCCACCACCACCTGGCTCTGCCCACACTTCTAACCTGACCTCTGTCAGTCCAAAATTTGCTTCACTCTGGATTTGGAAAGGCCTTCAGGTCCTCTATTCTCTTACCTCAAGAGCTAGCTTGTACTTGGTGATTACAGCAATCGACTTATATGCCTACGTACACGGACTTTAGGGTCATTTATTTGGTTCTAGTATTTGTGTTAATACTTTTTGGTTGACTTGTGTGAAGTCTGAAGCCCAGGTGCCTTACCCTTTAATGGACATAAAGCAGGAGTGAACTAGGAAGTGTTCTAAGATTGATGTCACTCCTGACTGTCCTGTTGACACCCCTGGGCTTGCCCCTCCGCCCCCATCCCCAACAGGGTTTAGTAAAATTCCATTCCTTGCTTCCTTCCCAACCTCACCTGCTCAGAAAGTCTCCTAAGAGGAAAAAAGGCATCAAAAACAGGTCTCACATTCCTGACATTTCTGACATCTGTCCCAACCCCATGACCTGAAGCCACCCCAAGCCCTGCCCTAGATAACCAGACCTGGGCAGAAACCCAGCTTGTGGCAAGAGGTCATTTTTCTTCGACTACAATCTATAAAAACTTTCCCCACCATGGCCTCCTGGTGATCCTTTCCAATCTCACCCCCTAAGGCTGGTGAACTCATCAAGGAGCTCATGCACCCCCGAAATAAACCTGCCTTTTCTTTCTTTCTTTCTTTCTTTTCTTTTCTTTTTTTACTTTTAACTTGGCTTGAATTGGCTTACTTCTTCAGTGGCGGTAGCCTATTGCCGATTTCAAACAGCTTTAGCAGATGCAAGCTAAGGAGAAGAGCCCACAGGAGTCTTCATCTGGATGGGGCTTTATTCCCATTCTCCTGGAAGAGGTGGTAAGATTGGTGGGCAGTGTAATGGAAAATTCCATAGCATAGCTAAGAATTTGATCACAGGACTCTTGATCTGTTGTCAATGTGAAAATACCCAGTTCCTCCAGTATCTTGAGTCCAAAGTTATTGTGTAAGAGAATTTATCTCTCTACAGAGTGCTTGATAAAGGGAAACAAAGGGTGAAAAGCACGTAAGGGGACCTGTTCCTTATATCCAGGTCTCTCAGAGGTAAGTAAAATATAAATAAATAGAAAAGAAAATAAGTAAAAGAAAAAAAAAACCATCTTCATTCCCCAGGTCCCCAGGAGCCATCTGACTCTCCACTGCTGTGTCTCTCAGGACAGACCGCTTTGATGCTTCTGGCTTAATGTAAGCCCACATCAGAGCTGCCACTCACAGCATCCACCACTCACCCTGCTCCACTCCGAGTCACGTGCTCTGACTCACATGTGTTGCGTAAGTCAGCAGATTCATTACTGAGTAGTCATGGGATACATCAGAATGTCAGAGTCCAGAGAGGTAAAGGTCCAGGGCTAATGCAACGCTAACGTACGTCGGAAGTTGTTCAGGACACACAGAGGAAGGATAAAGGAATTCTCTTTTCCCCTGGATGCCTTTTTTTTTCAAAAATGAGGGATATTTAGGTTGCCATGTTCTGTACTTATGAGACAACAATGAATATTTTGACGGTTCAAATGTGGGCTTGCTGTGTACAACTGTGTAGGGTGTGTATTGTACAACTCCAAGGGACTACATTTCCTTCAGAGTCTCCATGGCCCAACTGGCTGTCTTAAGATGGCAGTGTATTCTTAGACCATGGTGACATGTCAGAGACCCTATAGGTAACTACCATCTCCAGGGATATGCCAGGTGCCTAATAATGGCTCCTCAAAGTTTTCTAACCAGAAGTCCTATGATATTCCTTCTAAATTTCTCCCCAGAATTCCTATGTTTTTTTATTAAACTAAAAAAAAAGTGAAATATCAGTGTTTGCAAAAGTGGTCAAGTTTCAAACCCAGAAGAAACACAAACACAAAATACAAAGGAGACTTGAAAATGGAGATTATCAGGTCACGAATTATCAGGGTTTTACATAATCATTGTGTATAAAATAGATGATGGCAGGCCACAAAATTGTCTGATGATACAGGACTTTGTAAAAGGCTAAGTGTCAAAAGCCACTAAACTGCAAATGTGTTGGCAAAGGATTGAGTTTCTACTTGTAATGTTCTATAGAGAGACCACGCTGAGAACTCTTTTTTTTTTTTTGTCTCTAAAAAGAGTTCTATCAAACACCCATTTTTTAATTCAAAAAAAGTTTGAAACTGGTCATTTATCCTTGAACACTAAGAATTTGTCATTCTGAGTCTGCTTTTTATATTCTATAGAAAACACTATTTTTTATCTTTCGGAGTTCAAAGGACACCAGCAAGTATCACTGCTGGGCTGTCGTGTATCTTACAGAGAATGAGTGACAACTGAAAGTCAAGAAAATCACCAGACAGTTCAGTTCATGACCAGTAGGGAGCACTCCCTCCAATGAGCAGTAGGGCCCCAGTAGGGAGAGAGCTCTCTACAGCAAACATTGGGACCCCAATAGGGGGAGCTCCCTACAGCAAGCACTGGGACCCCAGTGGGGAGAGCTCCCTACAGCAAGCACTGGGACCCCAGTGGGGAGAGCTCCCTTCTGTGAGCAGGAGGACCCCAGTGGGGAGAGCTCCCTACAATGGACATTGGGGCCCCAGTGGGGAGAGCTCCCTACAGTGAACACTGGGACCCTAGTAGGGAGAGCTCCTTATAGTGAGCACTGAGACCCCAGTGGGGAGGATCTGAAAACAAGTAGAAGTTGTAGATGTTGCTCCTGGCCATGAAAATGATCCGCGCAGTTTTAATGACAACCTTTACCTGGAATGTTGGAGTTGAAAGAAACTTTAGCAAACCGAAGTCCTAGTGACTAGACCTTTTCCTCTGTTCCCAAGTGTCTGATGAACTTCTATCTTCTACAGATCTATCATTTCTAGTTTGTTTTTCTTTTTTCTCTTTTACATATCCATTTATATTATTACACACATATACAATAAACTACCTTCAGCAAGAAGAACCATGAAACATGAACCATGAAGCAGGAATTATATAAATGTTACATTCTTAATGTTTTGACTACTTGTATATGGCAGCCTTGAAGGAAACATCTTTCCTATCTTGGTGCATCTGAAATTCTCAACGTAAGTCAATATCTGTCATATCTCATCATCATCAACTTAAAACATCTATCTAGACCAAAAAAATATCTTAACCCCTAGACAACTAAGCTTAATTGTTAAACTAAACTACCTGGTCTTCAACCCCATCAGAGACTTGCGAAGGAATAAAATTAGTTACCCGAGTAGACAGGGGCATCTATAGTTTTTATTTAAGTACATTTTACATTTTGCTCTGATTTGGATTCCTGTCTCTTCTACCTGGATGTCTAGAAAGGATCTCAGTTTGAAACTGCCACAAGCCAACTCCTCCTCCCTCAGACACCAGCTCTTTCTTACTGTCTCCCTCCTCACATGGTGAAAGTTCTACCCAAGCAATTAAGCCAAAGCTGTGAAGTTTGCTTTGCCTCTTAACATTTCCTCTCTGCCTTCCCCTTGCCTTTTTATACTTTTAAAATACATTCAGAATCGCTTTTATCGTTTGAATCACTACTGCCACCTTCTTGTCCTAATCAACATCTTTATTCACTATCTACAGCCTGGGTTCTTCTGCATCCTATGCCTCATTCATACAGTGCATGTGATAGGTGCAAGCCTTCGGTAGCTTTAGGAGTTCAGAGTGGTCCTAGGACAGGCACCTAAGTGTGTGTAACCTTTGCTAAGATCTCCTTCGTGGAGTCTCATATCACGCAGAGGGTCTGGGCTCTAGCACCGCCTGTGGCCTTCACCCAGCTTCAGTTGAAGCCACCCTTCCTCCTGCTTGGTCACTGTTTCTTTGATTATATAAGCTGCTATTACCCTAACCACCAGGCTCTTGTCATCTTGGTGTCTGCTCAGTTGTCACATCATGAGTGGGGCTTCTCTGAGGGCTTCCCTGCAGGAGACAGTGACTTACACTCTTGCCTATGGCAACCATACTCTGCTTTGTCCCTCTTTCCTGACTCAGCATACCCCACAGCGACCTGAGAACAGCACACCTGCTATTCATACACTTTGATAATGCTGATGCCTCTGAAAAAGAGCACACACCCTATAATTCCTTTTTCAATTTACTATTCTTTCCTCAAGGATTTCATAAGGACATGTTCATGCATGCACAATAAATAAATAAATTGCCAAAACAGAACAAGTCCAACTTCTAAATTACAGACAAGGAAACTGAGGAGCAGAGAGGCTCTCTGCTCTGATTTTGATCGTATGGTTAGAAGGCAGCATTTCTTCTAGAACCTCTAGAAGCTTCATCTAGAATGTTTTACATCTTCCTCTTCCTCTATGCATTCCCAAACTATCCACTCTGCCTTATAAACTTCCCGAAGCACCCAGAAGTTTCCATAGCAACTTTTACTATTACCATTAGCCTTTTTAGTCTTCATAACGCAAACAGAAGGAAACCCACTTTTTTTTTTACCTTTATTTTTTCTATTATTGCTTCATCTTCTGGCACAGCAGGGTCAATACCTATGATGACGCCTTCATAACCGTTGTCGATCAGCCTCACCAGGGATGCGTCTGACCCCTGCAGCAGGTGCAGGAGGAGGAGGAGGTAAACAAGTCCCCTGGAGAACCCCATCACTCCCGCCTGGTGGCTCGGGGACTTTTGTGTCCCTGTGTCTCTTGCCAGGTCTATATATACTGCTAAAAACCACCTGCTGGCTGATTAAGGGATGCTGACTGTGTAAAGGTCAATGTCCATGTATGGAAAAATCACACAGCCAGGCTATATAATAGTTTTATTGTTTGGTCATGGCTAAAGTGATCAGAAGTATTATAAAATGCATAGCACCATCTCTTCTTGAGACATAGTTTTGCTTCCCATTTTTGGTTAATTTCCTAAATATATGCATGGACTTTGTACTTTCTATAGTATAGGACCAGAAAATAAAACCATAATAAAGTGGGCAGGAGTGCTAAAGCTCTCCCTCCACTTTAAAGGGTAACTTAATTATTATTTACACTGTCATCTAAACAATAATGGTACAAACAAAATGCTAGATAAAATGAGCTCGAAACTCAAGATTGTAAAGAGTTTGATAAATTTGAGGAGATTTGATAAAGTCAAGTTATTAGAGTAAGCAAACAATCAAACTTAGTAATAAAGGAATAGAATTTGTTCTTCTATGTTATACTTTGCTGGCCACTGTTGAGGAACAGTATAGATTTTTTAATTAACTGAATTTGTTCTTTGAAAGTTTCATACATGCACATAATATATTCTGTTGACTCCCACCACGTCTTTTTAAAAATCTCCCTTCTATTCCTGTTAACCCCCACCCCCCACCTCCCTACAAGTCCCTTTGTCACATGCATGTCTTTTTGTTGTTTTGAGACCTGATAAGTTTAATCAGGATCATCCAAGTGGCTTTGGCTTTGAAACTGTCTGTTGGAGGCTAGTAAGCTCATCTGAGGTACACACCTGAGAGTGCATCAACAGCCAGCAGTTAGGCTAGGAAGTGTAGGGTCACTTGAGGCCCTCCCTGATCCCTGATTGACAGGCCTAGTTCTTATATGGCCCCATGCAGGCTGTTACATAAGCAGTGAGGTCGTCATTGCAATGGCTGTGTCATGCTCTGAAGGTGCTATTTCTTAATTATCTTCCCACTGTTTCAGTCCTTCTGTCCCCTCTTGTGATGTTCCTTGACCTTTTGAGGGGACAGTATAAATATATTATTTACAACTGACTGACCCCTCTGCCATCATGTATTGTTAACACATCATGCAGCCATGCGTTCTCATCTTTCCCTGCAAAGGGAGGCTTCTCTGAGTAAGACGGAAAGCAGTATTTGTCCCTAGGTATGCCTGGACATTGAGAAGGCAGCTTGCTGCTATGCCAACTTAGATAAATAACTTATCTTTACTTTGTTAATCATTTCCTCTTCTGCTCACTTTGTATTGCAGACATTTTACTGGATCGATAATAGCTTTCTTTGAATAACCATAAAAGAAACGGATTTGTACTTTCCCCATGTCTAATTTATCATGAAAAAGTTCCTTATATTTTCCTTATAGGAAAAAAAAATGCCAGGAACACAATGTAAGCCAGCTTTACGGGCTCTGCCTTTATGAGCACCTGAGTAACACAATTCGTTTTCCAGGAATCCTGGGTCTGGGCCTGGCCAGTATCCGTCTTCAGGGCCAGTATTAAATGAAGTTTGCTTTAGTTGGACAACCATGGATTTGGTCTTCCTTCTTGCAGTTTTCAGATTTAACAATGCAATGTGGTATTAGTCTTTAATTTTTTTGTTAACATTCCATTCTAGGTTCTTCGTTGGTATATCAGGTGAACAACATCAGGTTCTTTTTTTTATATAAAATATATTTCATACAATATATTTGATCATATTTTCCCCTTCCCCAACTCCTCCCAGATTTCCCTCACCTTCTTCCCCACTCACCTTCATGTTCTCTCTCTGTTTCGTCTCTCTCTTTCTGTCACTGTCTCTGTCACTGTCACTGTCTCTGTCTCAAACCATGAGAATCAAAACAAAGTTGGTCAACACCCAAAATAGATCTTAAGGGTGTGCGTGCGTGTGTGCGTGCGTGTGCATGCATGTGTGTACATATGCATATGCATATGTGTGTATATGTTTATGTGTGCATGTGTATGTGCATATGTATGTGTATGTGTGTGTATGTGTTTGTGTATGTGTGTATATGTGTATGTATGTGTATATATGTGTGTGTGTGTTACAGTTTGGTATTTTTTGTTAATGTGTAATTCTTGAGGGATACTCAGAACTGCTGACTACCATGTTTGTGTAGGGGACTGTCCCTTGTGGACTTTTAGAGCTAAAGGGTTAGTGACATCTTAAGAAAGTAGCAGCTCTTTGGTTGGTGGTTCAGTCTCTGTGAGCTCCATGGACGCAGGCTAGTTTACTCTGTAGGTCTTCCTGTGGTATCCTTGTTCTCTCTGGCTCCCTCAATCCTTCCACTCTCCCACAAGACTCCCTGAGCTCTGCCTATTGTTTGGCTGTGGGTCTCAGCATCTGTTTCCATCAGCTGCTGGCTGAAGCCTCTCAGAAGACAGTTATGCTAGGCTCCTGTCTGCAAGCATAGCAGAGTATCATTAATAGTGTCAGAGGCTGGCTCTCTCCCATGAGGTGGGCCTCAGCTTGGGACAGTCGTTAGAATGGGCTGGACCAAGGCTTCCTATTTGTGTGTAGCAGATGAGCAGCTTGTTCTTCATGTGGGTCAGTTAGATGTTCTTCAAATAGAGAGAGGCCTGTTTCTGGCTCTGTTGCTGCCTTGTCTGGCTTCAGTGGGAGAGGATGTGCCTAGTCCTGTGGCTGCTTTATGTACCAGGGTGGGTTGTATGCATGGGGGCCCTTCCTCTCTCTGTGGGCAATGGGATGGGAGAGTGGGGAGTAGGTATGAGGATGGGACTGAGGGGTGAGGACGGAGGGAGCGCCTATCAGGCTGTAAAGTGAATAAATAATACATAAAAAATTAATACAGTTAGTTTAGGTCTCTTGCTTTCATTTTTATTTCCTGAAAGAAAAAATTTTTTTCTGAAGGAGGTAATTTTATCATAACTTAGCCACCACTAACTCATTATTTGGGCCATAAATAGGCTGAGCTTTATTGTGTAAGGCTTAGCTTCCTTACTAAGGAAGCTAACATGAAAATGCTACCTCCTCTTTTTATTTAATGTCCAGATTGCCTCCCCCTCCCCTCTTCCCTTTATTCTTGTCTTCTCCCTCTTTGTTGAATTTTTAAATTCTTGGAACTGCAAGTGTCTTCTCTGCTATGAGGTGGTGTGGAACTTCTTTCTTGGTCTTTCATTCAAATGTACACACAAACCCATTGTGGTGAGGGGTCCTATCTCGGGAGCTGTGGAGTCTGACGCCAGCACAGGGGGCTTGCTTCCTACAGGTCTGAGTGAGCATGGAGTGCTGGACATGATTCCATTTCCTCTTCCTGTACAGTATTGGTGGAGTGGAACACACACACACACACACACACACACACACACACACACACACACACACACCACAGTCTGCAAGGTCTTTTTCATGTATTCAATTGGACAGCGCAGCAGGTCAGGGCAGGACAGACAGCAGGTCAGGGCAGGACAGACAGACAGCAGGTCAGGGCAGGACAGACAGCAGGTCAGGGCAGGACAGACAGACAGCAGGTCCCTTTGACTTACTCTTATTACCCTATTATAGTGTCACTCTCCCCCTACATTTCTTCAAGAGCTTTTCTTTACTTTGGCTTGGCGCATGCTGTACTTGCTATTCAGGACTCATTACAATCTGGTACTAACTCACAACGTCTAGTCTTATTCCCTAATATTACCGATAAGAAAAATTTTCCTCTTATTGAAGTAGTCTATTCACATTTTATGAAAAGTAACCTTTGTCATTATTATCCCATTAATAAATACACTTTTTAAAAGAATTGCCTAATTTTATTTCATGTGTATGAATGTTTTGCTTGAATGTATTTGTGCGCCTGATTCCTGCAAGGGTCAGAAAAGGTTGTTGGATATCCCGGAGCTGGGATTGCAGATGCCTGTGAATGGCCACGTAAGATCTGGGCCTTGAACCCGGGTCCTTCGTTTGCTTAAGTACCGAGCCACCTCTTCAGGCTTGTGCACACTTACTTCTGATGCTGGTTCTACTTTGTTGTGAAGTCTTCCCTGAGCAACCAGCCCACCCTTCTGCTTCTCTGCACTTCTCTGTGCTTTGTGCGATAAAGGAAGGTTTGTTTGTTTTTCCCACACAGGAGGCTGCCAAAAGGATTTAAGTGAGCCTGGAGACCCACACAGTAACAACAGGTAGTACTACCAAGTTCCTTAGACATCAGCTAGTACAACTACGACTGACTCGTGGTTGAGAACACCTAGGGGTGAAGAATGCTAGCTGACTTAGTGACAAAACAGATGGGGGACCCTGCCTTTCATCCCAGGGTGACCCCATTTCATGCTGCTGTTGTTCTCCCAACTCTCCTGGGCTTCTCTGCTGCTGTCCCCTGAGCACAGGGCACCCATTTCTCCTTAGAAGCTGCAGATCAATGGCTGCTACAGAAACACTCTATGATTCTTAAAATCCTTTCAAATAGTTGGAAGATTGAAAAGACACTAAGACTTATCCTTAGAACGAAATTGCCCGAAGTAGGGTTTGTCTGAAGAGCTGTTAACCTTGGTCTGCACAATGCATTTTTTGTATCCCTTGCGAGGATCCGAGAGAACGAATATTTACTGAGCTCCCCTGGGCCTAACAGTTCTCTGGAGAGTTAGTTGACTTGAACTCGCTGTTTAGTTCCTCTTCGAAGCACATATCGCCGTCCACCTTCTCAAATGGTGAAGAAGATACTCAGAGATGTTCCACCAAGTATCCACGTTTGGTTAACCAGGAAAGAGGAGGGACATAGGATAGGATTTGTACCCACGGTCGCCCATTTCTACACTGGATATGATTGGGTACTTTGTGTCTTGCTGGTTATATCGTGGGATGTGGTGCTCTACCCAAATTTCTTCAACTCCCTTTTATGTCCCAGGATGCAGTCTCCTCTCCCTGCCCATACCTTTAGAGAATAGGCCTTGCGTAGATTCCTCCATGGAGAACGGACCTTGTGCTAACGAAGCGGCTTCATTCGAAGAACTGGAAGCCAGTTCCTATCTGTAGAGCTGGTCTTCTGTTGTGCAGAGGTGTGGAGTAGGAGTGCCTTTGTCTCTGGCTAAACACCTTCTTAAGTGTAATAGAAGGCTGTGGGACAGCCTGATGTGACTTGTGCGGGACTCTGCCTGTCATCACATTCCTGCTTGCTACTTGTAGTTGTTGGCTGTTTTGTTTCTTTTACCCACTTGCCACTTTTCCTTTGGTAAATTCCTTAGTAAATTGGTGTTATGTAACTCTTTGTTTCAGATTGCTCAGGGTGATCCCAGACTAAGATAGAATGTCTATCTTTAATTATCAAATGATATTTACTAAGCACTTATTATATGCCATGTAATATGTGGTATTTCACACAGTAACTTATTCCCCAGAGCATCAGCAAAAAATAGATACCATCTCTCCCTTTACAAATGAGAAAATTGAGCCTTAATATCTTGTTCAGTCACACACCCTATAGGACTGAGAGCTAAGTCATCCCCCACAGCCTTTATGCAGCATTCATTGAGTGCACATCATTTTCTCTGGCAGGAATCTGGCTCATAGCTTGTCACACTCTCTATCTGAAGAAGGCTATGAAAAGCCAATGATAAAAGCCCCAGTGAAAACAAAAGTCTCACTTTTTTTTTTTTTTCTTTTTTCCTGAGACAAGGTTTCTCTGTATAGCCTTGGCCATCCTGGACTTGCTTTGTAGACCAGGCTGGCCTTGAACTCACAGAGATCCACCTGCCTCTGCCTCCCCGAGTGCTGGAATTACAGCTGTGTGCCACCGTGCCTGGCACAAGTATCACATATTTTATCTTAGATTTTCTTCGCGACTTCTGAAACTGGTGAGAAAGCAGAATTGCTGTCTGAGGAATTCTAACAGACTTGGTCATGCAGTCTTCTTAGTGATCCCTTAGGTATTTATGAAGCTTATGCCTGGTGATAAGCTTATGTCGTGTGATAAGCTCAGGAGATGGAACGTCCTCTTCCACAAGGGACATGCAAATTAGTGAGGCAGAATGACCCATGAAGATCATCACATGGATGCATGAGTGTCTTCATAAAAGTGAAAGAGAACCAGGAGGACAAAGCAAGGAACACACCCCGGTTATTTCTTGTGTGAGTCAGGGCTGGTGATAAAATTTAAGCGTGATGACATTTAGGCTGGGCCATAAAGAGTGGGCAAGATTTAGACTTTTCTATTATCCTGCTCTGTTCTCCTCTGTGTCATGTTCTAGAAGACACCAGAACTGTGCTTGAAAGAGAGGTCAGAACATCACAGATAAAGAAATAATTTTTCTAGTTAAAATTCTAACAAAGATCTAGATCCCCAAATACATACTGTGGTGGGCACAATAGCATGGATTCCTTCTGGCTGGTGACTAGAGTGAGTGGAGTTAATGCAGTCTTTAAAATGGCGCAGAATTATTGTATAGTTAGAATATTTTTCTTTATTCTATCAAAAGGATGCATGAATTATGAACAATGATATAAATTTAATATTTTTTCTAGTTTCAACTGTGTCATGGGTTTTTCCCCTGTGCCTTGTATGTTAGCTTGACTTTTTGTATAATGAAGTAGCAAGATCCATTCTTGCATTCTGGAAGAATCCAGCATGGGTTACTCCTTTGGAGCAGTGACTCACACTCGGGCTTGCTTTTTAGTTATGCTCTTCACTAGGAATTAAGCACAATTAGTCACTGTTTACGTTTGCTCCATTGATTCACTTAGAAAAAAGTGATTACAAAGGTGATTACACTTGTTTGGGGATGGGAGTGGTTTTGTTACCTTATCCGCCCCCCCCTTTTTTGTTGTTTAAAACTGTATCAAGTCACTATACATAAAGTATGTCTTTATAAAAGGAATGTTTCCCTCCTAGGCAGCGAGGGCTTATATTCACAGATGTTCACAGCTACGTTAAACGAGGAAGTCCAACATTGACACTTCCTACTCTCGACTGTTTCCTAAAAGAGAGGAGACGCTGCAGATGCCAGTGGCAACATCCCTCAAAGGACAATGCTCTTCCCCTGGGCCGGGAGTGCAGGTTGTGTTGTTGGAGTTCAACCCTGTCTTTGTTAGTAGGTGAGAGAGCATGGTCTCCCCATGCGCCCTCTCTGTAGCTCCACTTCCTGGGTAGTAGGGTAGGGACAATAAAATCTGTTTTAGAGGGATACAAGAGAATCAAAGACAGGACACGCTGGCATAGTGTTCAATGAGCCCTGGCTTGTCTTCTGTCTGCCACTGGGAATAGAGCAGTGCCAAGTCAGGAAGACCCAAATTATATTGGTGGAGTCTTGGAGTCTCAGTGTGGACTCAGTGTGATCCAGTCACAGAGCACCCAGTTTTTGTGAGTTTTACTGGGGAAGCCTAACCGAGTTCTCACAGAAAACGCTGGTGGCAAGCACCTGATTCTTCTAGCAACAGGAGGGAAAACAGGACTATAATAATGTCTGCCCCCAGGAAAAGCTAGTAAACCAAAGGGCAACCTGCTGGGGTTTATCAGGGCCCATATGACATGGGAGAAGGAAGCCCTCAGCTCAGCCAGATCTAGGCTCCCATGTGGAGAAGGGAATTTCTCAAGTTAGTTCACTCCAGACATCCTGTCTTTGGAAGATTCTGAGGTCACAGGCCAGAGGCCTTGGCTCACTAATAGGGGCTGGATTCACAGGATTTCAGCATGCATTCTTCCTATGCATACACTTTGCCACCACTTTCTAAATGTATTTTGGTTCCTTTTACCCAGCACAGCATGTCTGGCTTTGAAAAAAATCACAAAGGACACTGAAAGTCAAAAAACAATGTGAGGAGATAGAGAAGCATCAGAACCAGATGTAATGAGATGCCACCTCCTTATCAGACCAAAATTTATTGAAAAGTTATATATATATATATATATATATATATATAAATGCTTTTTCCTTCTCCACATGCTAACTTTATGTTCTCACTCACTATCAAAGCAAAAAAAAAAAAAAAAAGCACAAGAAACTCCAACAACCGCCCCCCCCAATCAAACAAGCAAAAGACAAGACAAGTAAGAAAAATAAAAGCCAAATCAAAATGTCTGCTATGAAAATAGCATTGTGTTTGACTACTTCTGGGCAAAGGGCTGGCCTGGAGTGTGGTTGATATACCCAGTGACACTTCACTGGAGAAAACCGGCTTTTCCCTTTGTCAGCTGGTATCAGTTTCAGATAGCTTCTTGGTTCGGGGTGGAACCTCATATCTACTTCCCCCTCTGAGTGCTGGGACTGCACCTGCCTTGAACCTGCACAATGGCCTAGCTTCTTGGGACTTTGTGCTCATTTCTCCTTCTCCATGTTGGATTTGGTGAGGTTTGAACTTGTGCACGCCATGCACATGCTTTCAGTCTCTGTGAACTCATACGCGCATCTGCTTTGCTGTGTCTGAAAGAAAGCCTTTCCCTTGGGGTTAGCCACCACCTACCCCTTCCCCTCTTCTCCATACCTTCCTGCTTCGTGTCATTCTCTGAAAGACTAATAGCCTTGATAAAACAGGCCTATCAGTATCATACAGTTAATGACCACCCTTCTGACATTTTTCTTTTAATTCAATACTGTTTCTTGGAATATGTTTTCATCTCGTTCCCCACAACCCCCTTCCTCTGACTCCTTCCAGATCCTTTCACTTCCTTGCTAACCCTACTTCATGCTCTCTCTCTCTCTCTCATAGAAAAGGAAAACACCAGAACAAAAATCAAAACAAAGAAGCAAATCATTAAGACAATACTAACAACAGCAAAATAAAAACAAGACAATGAAACAAAAGGTCCGCAAAATACCCATAGAATTCATTTTGTGTTGGGCAACTACTCCTGGGCCTAGGGCCTGACTTGGAATGTGGCTGATAGACTCAGTGAGACTCCACTGGGGAAAACTGATCCTTTCTCTCTGTCAGCTTGTATTCATTGCAAATAGCTTCCTGTTGGGTGTTAGACCCCATGTTCACTTCCTCTTCTCAATCATAGGATCCCATCTGGCTTGGACCCGTGCAGATCTGTGTACATTGCCCTGGTTTCTGAAAGGTCACGTACGTCTATTCCATTATGTCTGGAAAACACTGTTTCCTTGGCATGATCTACCATCTTACAGTCATTCTGTATGCTCTTCTGCATAGATCCTTGAGCTTTAAGAGGAAAGGCTTGATGAAGACATTCCATTTGGAGCTGAGTGCTCCAAAGTCTCTCATTCACTCTGTTTCTTCTAGTTGTGGGTCTCTATCTTAAACCCCCATCTACTGTATGAAGAAGTTTCTTTGATGAGAGTTGAATAGGGAACTGATATGTGGATATAGATTGATATCATTGGGAATGATTTTATTTTCTTTTTTAGCAGAATAATAGTAGTAGGGTTTTTTTTTTTTTTTTTTTATCAGGGTCTGGCATGTGCTCCACTTCGTGGAGTGGGCTTAAATTCCATTTTAAAAAGTGATGAGCTACTGTCATAACATTTGTGCCACCATGGCACCAGTATACATTACAAGCAGGTCACCGTTGTATGTCACAGGGTTTGTTCAAGTGGGTAATACTAAATGATTATCACTCTCATCTGGTAGCACACAGAGTACCTCCTGGTACCGTGAGTTACTGGTGTGTAAGGGTGAAACTTTTTGTTAGGCACCAGCTTGACTTTTCTGTGTCTGATGACCTAAGTAAGTGTTGTCTTCAGCAGTAAAGCCTTACCATCAAGCTACAGAGAACAACCAATAGCCCTGAAAATATCTTGTGATGTTTGGGAGTTTCCATTGGGATTCTTTGACCAACAATTTAACATGATATTGAGGCACCGGAGGTCTTAATTGGTAGCAAAAGATGCAATTGCAGCATTGTCTTCCCTATTGTTTTGTGGCTCTGTTTAGGATCTGTTTACATACGTATATTTTTAGGAAGCTTCTAGTGTAGTAGGTTTCCATGTAGTTTTTACATGGTCTTAGTTGTCCCTCCCAATATTGACTCCTTTCTCCTCCTCTTACATCCCTCTTCATATTGTCCTCTAGGCTCCCCTTTGTCTCTCCATAACACTATATTCTATTTTCCCTTCCTTGGGAGAGTCTCTCCTCCCATGCTGGTCTCTTACAAGGTACTGTACCCCTGTGGGTATTCAGATTGTAGCACACGTTTTAAAAGTTTGAGTTCACATCCACATATTAGACAAAAATATATAGTATTTGTCTTTTGGATGTGAGTCACTTCACTTTGGGGCCCAAATAATGGTATCCTTCGCTGTATAGAAGCTTTTCAGAATCATGACGTCTCACTTATTAGTTGTTGGTCTTAATGGCTATGCTACCAATGTCTGATTCAGAATGTCCTTCCCTGTGCCACTGAGCTCAGACCTACTTCCTGGTTTCTTTTTTTATCATATTCAGGCCATCACTTTTTACGTTGAGGTCTTAGATCTATTTGCCATTGAGCTTTGTACAAGGTGCTAGATACGATATCAGTCTTCATTGGTCTTCACATAGGCGTCCAATTTCACAAGCGCCATTTACTGAAGATGTTCAGACCAGAAATTGGAAACAAGGATAAATATGCTAAACATGGTCCTTGAGAAAGCAGCAGGTATGAAGAGATGGTCAATATAGAAATGGGAATTCTGAAAAAAGACTGAAATGCTAGAGGTAAAAGGTATTGTAAATGAAATCAAACATGCCTTTCATGAGCTTATTGGTAGACTGAACTGTATTAGTGCAGATCTCAAAACTAAAAATAATCAAAGAGAACAAGACTGAAAAAGACCACAATATCCATGGCCTGTGTGACAATACAAAAGCAATGCACACTGATGTTCTCAAAGAAGCAACATTTTGGAGACTGAAAAATATTGAGTGGCTTCCATGGTTTTTGGGTCAGGAGTGGGGAGGGTGAACAGAGCTCAAAGGATGTTTAGGACAGTGACAATTTCCTGCAGGACACTATAATGCCATTATATGTTTGTTAAAACCAATAGGATACATAGCACCAACAGTGAGCACACTTGCAAACTATGGGCCCTGAGTAATAATGATGGCCTTAGATGCTCACAGGGCCAGCACAGTGGCTTAACAACGAGTAAGGAGCAGGTCCTTTTTAAATATTTCTTAGGCTGGTGGCTTTTTACTCAAAATCACAACACAGTTGCTGTGCCTCAGGCCTCGTGTTCACATTGATCAGAGGAACGTGGTGTCCCCAAACAGTGTAGTTCTTTTGGTAGACGTTTTCTCCAAATCCTCAAAAGATATTTCATGTTTCTGCAAATATAATAGACTTTTTGATTGTGCGTACTATGCTGTTCCTGTACAGTCAATGGATAAGCTGTCATGTCTGATCACACGAGAGCTTGTCAGAAATGCAGAGTCACAGGCACAACCCAAGATCAGTCTGTGTCGTAGCAAGACTCCAGGAGGAAACTCCATTTAAACAAGATCCCGTAAGCACATTAAGTTTTTAAGAGTTACTGGCATTCACTATAGTGACAGAATTGTCACACGGTGGCTTTGTCGGTTTGGTTTCACTTGCAGGCAAGTTCCTGATTACCAGTGATCTCTGAAGAGGTGAAATAGGCTCTGCCTATATACCAGGCTTGACATCCAAATAATCCTTCACGCTTGGCCTATTTTCTTTGCAGGGCGTTCACATCTTTACTTTTTTTTTTTTTTAAACTAGTCACACGCTTGTTTGTTGGAAGAGCCAGTGTATCTATTTGTGTTTTAATTTGCTCAGATATTTTGCATTCTGCTGGCTGATTCTTGCCACATGTGAAGAAATGTTAGGATATGCTCCTCTTTTGGTACAATAGTTACTGAACTACTTACTAATTATTGGCTGGGTTGCAACCCATTTTTTAAAATATGCTTTAAAGCAACACAACTTAAAGTTATCATTGAGCTTGCTTATAAAGTTAAACTGACTCTAATATGCAGCTAAAGGGAAGAGAAAGGCTACTTTAGGGTGAACAGGAGAAAAAAAGTGTGGTTTTGTTTGTGAAACAAGAGGTGACAAACATTTCAACAACTCCACAGTTGTGTATGAACGAAGAGGTCACTGTGTGTAAAGTGTTCTTCACTCAGGAAACTTAAAGGAAATCTCTGTGCTGGATTCAAGAACGATAAGACACACTTCCTGTTCTGCTTACAACTGTCCATTCGCTGGATCTGAACAGGGAGGCTAGGTGTACCGCATGCATTGTCCTTGCTTGGTGCCCCCAATTTGATCACGTCCCCTTGGTGGGGAGGCCCAGTGGCACACAGAGGAAGGGGAAACAGGCTGTCCGGATGAGACCTGATAGGCTGTGATCATATGGGGGGGGGGAGGCCCCCTTCTGTCAGAGGAGGGGAACAGAGATGAAAGAGGGAGGGAGGGTGGGAAAGGGAAGATACAAGTCAGGGGATAACAACTGGGATGCAATCTGAATAAATTATAATAAAAACCGCAGCCTTACTCATACTGGAAGAGAGAGAGAGAGAGAGAGAGAGAGAGAGAGAGAGAGAGAGAGAGAGAGAGAGAGAGAGAGAGAGAGAGAGAGAGAACTGTAAGAGAATTTTAAGAGCCCTGACCTGCACCAACAGGCCTGCACCTAGGCTGATCAAGCCATGCCACTGTGCTGTTCTCTGTCAGACACAATAACCACTCTGTGCTGAGACTTACTGTCCTCTACCTAGGGAAGTTGATTGCTCAGTGCTCCTTGTCACAGGCTATGCTGAACTCAATCACATGATGTGAAACTTCCCATGATTCCTAAGAGACTATGGCAGGTGCACCATTTCCTTTGTTCTGGTGATTGGTCTGGGACTCCATAGGGAGAGTGCTTGAAGGTTTGGTCTGGAGATGAAGTCTGGTCTCTGAAGAAGCTTTTCTGGCTTCTACCTGCCATCCCTCTCATGGCAACCTCTGTCTGTCTGTCTGTCTGTCTGTCTGTCTGCCTGTCTGTCTGTCTGACTCACTATCGCTTCTAACGGAGGTCATCCTCAGGCTTTAGGGAAAAGCCACTCCCTCCCACTAAAGCTCCATCACATTTAGATAGCTCTGAAACTTGTGCTGTCTCTGTCTAACGCTTTCCCTTCTACCTCAAGGCCCGCTCATGTCCCTTCATTACAGCAAACCTCACTGGAGTGAACTGGGCCGGCTTCCTTGGTGGGCTGACTGCCACTTGACTGGCTCTTATAACAAATACGCTGTTTGGAAAAAATTCAGAGCTTCACAATGAGGTATCGCTTCACACCTATTAGAAGAACTGCACATCAAAACAAAACAAAGCTCTGGGGCCACAGGTAAGCTGGTGAGTGCTTTCCTTGCAGGCATGAGGACCTGGGTCTAAGCCCCCAGAACAATCTAAAAAGAAAGAAGGAAAGAGAGGACCCCATCTGCAGTGGCATGCTCGTGTAATCTCAGTGTTGGGAATACAAAGGAGACAGACAGATCCTTGGGGCTCACCAGATGGGTAGCCCAGTCTACTTGGCCAGTTACAGGCCAATGAGAGACATTGTCTCAAACAAAACAAAACATAAAACAAAGGTGAAAACCAACAACTGACTGTCGCAGATCTCCACATGAATATGCATATTCATGTGCAGACATGAACCCACATACCCCTACATATAAAATATATGATTGATAGATAAAACCAGAAAAATAAGTAAGAATTCAAATCAAGTAGAAGCGTTGTGTATTTCTGGTGGGAAGTGTTGTAGCCATCCTGGAAAATGGGTGGCAAGTCTTTACAATACACACTAGCAGTATCCCTTTTGGGTATACATGAAAGTAAATGAAATCAGGAACATGAATCAGTATTTGCACACATAGCTTTATTATTCACAACAGTAGCTCAGGTGTCCATTCATTGATAAGTGGAAGAGGATATCTATGGTGGGATATTTTTCAGCCTTCAAAAGGAAGAGCATTTTCCCACATGTTACACTGTGGATGAGCCTAGAAGATGGTGGACAGGCAAAATGATGCAGTTGTACGTAGTCAGATCCCGAGGCAGAGAGGAAATGCATGGCTGTCAGGGGCTGGGATTGGCAAGAAAGGCTATTAATTAATGGAGATGGTGGTACAGCTTGAGCAGATGATGAACCGGGCTGATGGCTACATAACAATGTGACTGTGATTAGTGCCATGGGTATGTGCTTAAAACAGCTTAAAGGGAAATTTTCATGTTGTCTGTATTTTACCAGACACTTGAGAGGATGGAGGTTTAATACAGTATGTTACACATATATGTTAACCAGCCTAGCCCTCTCTTTCCTTTATTCGGTGTCTTGTTGTTAGGTACATTGGCTATTAGGCCTGGAACTCCAAGAAACTAAAGTGGCCAGTAGTTCCACATGTATTTCTTGAGCCTGTGTTGACTATAATCTCAACACTGTCATAGATATAAAGTAAATAGTCTTGAGTTCAATGAGGTCATAGATTAGCACGCAAAACATACACTGAGATCAATGATTGCCCTTGATACCATGCATCATAAAACACCAACGGATAATGCAATTGTGGTTTATGTCTTAAAGTATCTCCCCAAGGCCAAAATGCTACTGGCTTGATCATCAGCTTATAGTTCTGCTAAGAGGTTGCCAAACCTTTAGGAAGTGAGATCAAGTCAGAGGAAGTTAGGTTATGGAGGGGGCATATCCTTGAAAGGTTGAAAGATGAGGTTGGCACCATGATGCCTTCCTTTTTGTTTTTACATCTTGACTACCCCAATGTTCTGCCTTGCTATGGAGGCGTGAGAACTATACAGTTCTCACTATGGAGACCATGGATCGTGGACTGAAACCATTCTACTCCTTCACCAGCCTCTGGAAGCAGCACACATGCTTCTCATATTAAAAGGACCCCCTCCCCACCCCCGCATAAGAAAACCAAAAATCTGGAATGCTATCTCAGGCCAGGAACCATTTGGTGTGCTTGCCTCACTTGACCTCTTCTTGAAACTTGATGGCACCGGCCATCTCCTCAATCCCCTGGCTATTCTTTTGCACTTTAATTCACAGTGCCTTCTTGTCTGTTCCGTTCTGAAATGGTAGCTCTTCTCAAGTGCCCGTGCTTGGCTCCCTGTCTTATCTTCTGTCTACACATGGTTTCAAACCCCTTCTGTGTGCTGATGCCAGTCAACTTCACAAGCAGGTCAGGCTTTTCAATAGCCACCCTAGGCTCAAGAATCTGGGGAGTTGTTTGTTTTTTTTTTTTAAATCTGTTTCTAATGCTCAATTAAACATTGGCATGAAGTAAAAATAATGTCAGAAATACTAGGCCTCAGTATTCATTGAGGAAATTATCCATCAGGAAATTTTAGAATCAACCAGATATGGGCAGGAAATAAATGTGAGTAAGGATTTAAGTAAAATTTCTTGTCTGAGCAAGCAATGACTAACAACAAAAATCTGCACTCGGCCTCTGTGGATGAGATTTATTTAAACTCTAGAGATAAACAAGAGATTGGTAGGGCATTGCTGTCACAGGTGAGCAGGAAGAAGGATGATACACCTTAGAGTGTGGTCACTGTTAAATCGATAAGACAAGGAGAGCCTGGAAGTGGAAAAAACCCAAAAGGCAAATAAAATCATATATCAAACAAATTGTAAGAAAGATGGTATAAACATACCAATTGGTAGTGAGAAGGACAAAATCAATCTATAAAAAATTTCACTGTGCCTTCTTATATCTTCACACTATAGCTCTCTACCTCAAGGATTGCAGTTTGCCATGACAGAACTGAGTCTCTCTCCTGATTCCTCCCGATATACTGGGCAGCACTCTTGTTATATAGTGCAGAGGTCATCCTGTCTTGTTGGGATGTTTTACAATCAGCGTGCATTGCCAGAGGTTAAAGTCCAAGATCTTGGCATCTTACTCAGAGTGTTTATGGGATGTATAGCTTAGCTGTCGTTCTGTAGTCTCCTTACCTCGGAGTTGTTGTCTGCCTTCATGCTTTCGGAATGACTTGTTCATACTTTACTAAATGGATCACTATTTTTACTTATTTCCTTTTTGACTAGAATCTCCTTTTTCTCTGAGATTTCAATGAGATGCTGCCTCATCAAAATTGATTTCTCCTTTGAGTTCCTGTTATTCACTACGTTATGTTAACCGACATTGGCAACTTGTTGGCCTTTCCTACTAAACTGGACACCAATGGTAGGCAAAGATCATATAGAAGGAACTTCTATCCTAAGTAAATTCATAAACAGATATATTGTATCCCAAATGCTAGACCATGCAGAGCTCACACTGTTGCAGTTTAAGACTCATGTGTTGACCCAGCAGTAACACTGTTTTTTATAAGGTTCTGAAGTTGGTAAGAGGAAAGTCTAGGTCACTGTGTGCACTGCATTTACCTATTACCTACTTACCTCCTGTTTCCCTGTTCCCTGCCCACCACGAGGAGAAGGCTCTCCGTTGCTGTACATTCCCACTGTCATGATGTTCCACATACTTGGGATCAAGAAACAGGTGACCAAAGATGCTGAAACCATTAACCCAAACAGACCATTCCTCTCTTCAGTTGTTCTCTCAGCTATTTTTGGTTACAGCTATGAAAAGTAATTAAGACATGGAACAAAATTTATGTAGTAGGCTCTCTGTATAAAGTTACAATGAATGACCCGTTTAGCTTTTAAAATTGGAAGATAAATTACTTTCTGAATTTTTAATTATATTGTTTGAGTAATATAGTAATATAGATTGCATTCTTTTGGTAGCATGTGACAGAAAGTCCCTGAATGCATATGCATAAAGGCTATTAGAAACACATTACATGGCACTGCCAAGGCAAGGGTCAGTTTGGGAGTAACTATGGAAGCCAGAACTATGTAGTCAAGTATACATCTGCCCATCTTCTGCCCTCTTGACCTCACCTTTCACCAGAACAAGTGCACAGAGACCAGTTCAGACAGAACCTCATAACACACAGTTTTGTTGCCAGAGACAGGTGGATCTTCCTCCATGTCCTTAACTGAGAAAGTCTTGTAGAAGAGAGCTAACTGGCCTCCTCTGAGTCACTTCCCTGCAATGACTGAATGACCTGTGCCCAGAAGAAAAGCACTGGCCAGTCTTCTCTGAGTCACCCACCCTGAGTGACACCATCTGCCTGACCTAGGGTGTCCACCCTGGTGAGCCAACCATGAAGAGGAAGTCAGGGAATCAAAGTTATGGGGGAGGGGATCAATTGCCACTTCTCAAGATGAGGCCCTCATTTGAGTTTCATTCAAAATAAAGAGTCCAGGACCTCTGAATTTACTGAACTAGATCTGCATTTTTTTAATAGCTCCCCAACAATTTGCATTCATACTGGGGTTTGAGAAGATCAGGGTGCATTGACCAGCTATTCTTCGTTTCTGCTGAGGCTGGAAAATTCAGCACTGATGTAAAGGGGCAGGAGGAGGTATTTCAAGAAATGCCTACTAGGTCATAGTAAGTGCTTGAAACAAAATATGACAAGTTTTGGAATTTTTTTGGAAGAAAATTTTAAAAAATATTTGTGGCTTGTTGATTGATTGATTGATTGATTTTCTTGAAGCAGAGTCTCTCTATGCATTTCTGACTATCTGGGAACTCACTATGTAGACTAGGCTGGCCTTGAATGCACAGAGATCCACCTGACTTTGCCTCCAGGGTGCTAGGATTAAAAGCCTGTACTTACCACTCTTTTAAGGAGAAAAGGTCAGCAATTTCCTTTGGGATATTTTGTCCCAAAATCAAGGACATAAGCATTTTAACTTCCTTTATAATTTTTGTAGCAAATTTATTTTCCTCACTTGACATAGCAGAGATTTAGAAATTGTTTGTAGCAGTGTTGGGCACCCTGCTGGGCCTACTCTTACTCTGTCTCGTACACCCTACTCTACTTGTTGGGCGTTGACTGTGATGACTCTCAGGGGAGTCCTTTAGTGGTAGCAATAGCCTTTCAGTATCAGAGTGACCCATGTCAGCCAGTCAGCCAAGTATGAGACGTTGGGCCATCTGTACTATGGCCTCCACAAGACAATGTCAAAGCTTTGTCTGGAAAGAATATAGTGAAACACTCACATATATCTCAAGTAAATACAGTTTTCCTGTATTTGCCGATCTTCTGGTACATATATATCACATAATACATACATATATATACACACACATGTATGAAAATAGACATAACTAGGTTAATTTTCAATACAGAAGACTCTTTACAGAGCTTATTTCTATGTAAAGAAAATGAAGTCTTGATTGAAAGATATTTTTTTTTATTTTTCTGGAAGAATGAGATGATCCCAGATGAGAACACCCTGGTCCTCAAGCATCTAGCTGCTCTACAGAGCAGCGTGGGAAGGCCATTCACATAGACAGTCCCAGGAGACCCTGCCCCACTTGGTGTATTGATCCCGTTACAGTTTGTATGATTATGTGGTAGCTCCGTTGTCTGGCACAACTTAGGAGTCACTTGGTTTACGTAAAAATGTCACTGACTCTTACAGATAAGTGAAGCTTACTTTAGTCTAAAGTTTTAAATTATATTGTTCATACCTCTCTCTCTATAAATGATATATTGCTTTTAGAATATGACTCTTTTCTTTCTCAGTGCGTTTTAGCCTTTATAATTCATAGATGATTTCCTTGCTAGGTGTACAAACATCTGTTTGGATTATAAGCTATGCATGTTTGTTGTTTTAGTTTGGAATACCCAAGGATTTAAAAAAAAGTTTAATTAGCTATTACTATCCCCCCCACACACATTAAAAAAAAATATCAAGAGAAAGTTATGCATCCCAGCATCTAAACACTGTACAATGTGTGGCCAACAACCCACTGAGAGACTTCTTTGGAATCAGTATGAAGAGGCAGCGAAAGGTGATATAACATTGAAACAGGCTTAGCGCTCTCTCTGTGACCAGCATGGAGGTGAAATACAGAAACGTACGTTCCTAATTTACATAATTATAAAGTATATATGTATTTTAAGTCATGTTATTATGCCTGTGAAATGTTTAATAAGTCCAATTTTAAATGAAGGGTTTTATCATATGAGTAAGTCATAAATCACTATTATTGCTAAAGGTTAAGACTGCATCCATTTGAGACCTTTCAAATGCTGCTTCTGTGAACATTACTATAATTTTAGTTACCTCTTTGTGATACATATCTAGACTTATGTCTGGAGCTAAAGAATTTTTATGGACCTTAATATGATCAGCTACTTTCTGGAAAGATGGCTGCTCGTTTATGGTCCATGAGATAGCCGAAAGAGCATACACCTCATTGCACTGACTAGTATAAAGCTATAAAGATGCTTGGTTGGTATGGAAAGTAAAGAATCATTGTTTAATATGCTGACATGAATTTTTAAAATTAATTTATTCAGATTACAACTCAATTGTTATTCCATCACTTGTATCCTCCCATTCCTCCCTCCCTTCCACTTTCACACTATTCCCCTCTCCTAGGTCTATGACCGAGGAGGACCTCCTCCCCCTCTATATGGTCATAGGCTGTCAAGTCTCATCTTGGTAGCCTGCTTATTCTTTCTTTGAGTGCCCTCAGCTGACATGAATGTTGATGCTGTTGCTGTTACCAATTGATGCAATTGCTCACAGCTCACAGACAACTTGGACCAGATACTTTCCCCATTCTCGATGTGGACATTAATGAAGCAGTTCTCGCACTTGGAATTTTCCGTTTGTTTCTTCTGGTTACCTTTGATACTTACCGCATATCGTTCAGGGCTATTTGTTCACTGTCAGGAACACATATTTAGCACATGCTTCCATGTAGGTTTGGCCCAACCCAGGAGTAATACAGAGGAAGAAACAAACTACTGAGACAACTATTCTATTTAGCAACTGTGTTAGCTAGCAAACTCCATCAGCACGTTACCTAGCTTCAAAACAGAGAGCAAACAAATGGGTAAGCGAGACTGTGAACTCTGACCATTGTTAGTGATTTGATTGACACAGCATGCTGAAGTCAACAGCTTTGCAGAAATCAGCTTTCTTTTGTGAGTCAATGATGGCTTTATCTTATTTTCCTGTGCCTGGAAGTTCATAGATGTAGAATTATTAAAAAGTATACAGGGTATTCGGGTAAGTATAAAGTGTTTCTTCAAGTAGAGCTCTGTTAACTACGCCTATAAGATCCCCGCCTTTGCAAACAGGGCTGATAAAAAATGGTATCAATAACAACAATATTTCAAAAATTCTTTCCTAGAAGGTAAACTACAATACATATCAACTATAACTTGCATTTTTATTGTCAGATAAAAAATTTAAATATTAACATTCCCTATACTATTATTGTAGAAATAGCTTTCAATGACCTTGTCTGATCAGTGACAAGTCCCATCTACCCGCAAGTAGGACTTGCAATCGTAGCAATGGATCCAAATAAAGACCAAGATGTTTAAAATAGTAGACTTGCCTGGTTTAACATGCTGATGATCTATGTGACCTCAGGCAATTTGTTGAATCACTCTGGGCTTCCATCTCCTGATTTGTCAAACTTGGGCAGTGCTTTCAGGCACCTCATAGAGTTTCTGTGGAAGAAAATGGGGTATCTCAGCAGAAGCCTTGGGCAGTGTCTGACAAAGACTAGATATTCTGATTACTATATCTAACTAATAACAAATATGATTATTTCACTACTAGAGAAAGTAACTGCCATTCCCCTCTTCATTAAGTTCACATCTCATGAGTGGTACCAGTGTAACTGTGACTGTTTTTATACTAGCTTGTTGATGAACCAGCTAAGTGAAAATGCTACTTTCCTGAAAAGAATAGAACATCTGAAAAATTGAGGCATCTCCCTGTTGGTCCAAACCTGTGATTGGCTTTCTAATTCCAGAGAGATGAAAGAGTAAACTAATTTAAGTGTCTGGTCCAGAGCAGAGCTAACTTTGAGGTGGATGTGGCTTAATCTCTTCCCAAAGGAGACTGCAAGCTGTGCGTGGAAGCAGTGTGGAAGGATGTTCTTTCCTCTGCATGGCTCTATGCCTGGGCTTCCTGGGCTGTGGTTTCCTGGGATGACTTCCTAGGCATGAGACTGGTGCAGGCACATGTAGTCCTGTCTTCACAAGGGTCTACTGTTTTAATGTTCTGCTGTAGCTATCTTGAAATTCTTAATTTTACTTCTTAATTTGGATATGATAGGATCATGGAGAATGTTGACTCTGTTTCTTAGCAATTAAACTTTATTATGCAACCCAACTAGCTTATAAAAGAAGGAAAAAGGTTAAAGGGACGAAAGAGTGAACCTTCCGGTAGCCGTTCCACGGGACGGATTCTTAGGTGTCTCTCTGGCCGGCGTGCTGATCCAGCTTGTCCGCTGCTCCTGCACGCTCTCCCTGCAGCCGACTTTGTTTTTCTCCCTTCCCCAACTCCCTCAGTCACGTGGGAAGGACCGGCTCCTTCTCCCGGTGAGGGTCCATTAGAAAGACAATAGACCAGGTGGGGTTCCCAGGTCTGCTTCCAGAATTCCAAACCCAGGATGGCTCCACTCAGTCTGTCACAAGGTATTCATGGGGTGCCCAAGGGTAAAGCCCACCAAGACTGCTCCCACCTGTGACAAAGCTTACTCCTTCCCATAGGAGAATGTGCATAAGAAGGGATAGTCTCTCTCTCTCTCACCCTCCCTCCCTCCTTCCCTCCCTCCCTGTCTCCTCCCTTCTGTGTATGCCTGTGTGTGAGCATGCATGTATGCATTAGTGTGTATGTGTGTGTGTGTGTGTGTGTTTCCTTGCCTTCTCATTTACATATAGGTTCATGACGCTCACTTACACAGAATTCACACGGACCTAAAATGCTGGGAGTTTAGAGACTCAAAGACAAACCAGAACCTCGTAAGCAGATGCCCTGACAGGCAGTTAAGTTGCACTTCTGGATTAAAACAGAGCTTCAAACACAGAAGCAATGAAGTGGCATTTCAAGAAACAAAACAAGTAAAGATTTGTACCTTTCTTTTTATTTGTGTTATTTCTGTACTGCAGTCAACTGCTTCATGGAAATTAAGATATAGAAAAGCAGACAGAATGACTCATATTACTCTTTCTTGGCCTCACTTTTCAGTAGGTCAAAAGTAGAGAATGTTGGTAGAATGTGCTCTTATAAAGGGTGATGGTTAATCTTACTGTCAATGCCATGCAGATCATTGGTGGCATCTTTGAAGGGCACATTATGCCTTGGCCCTTTGTGTCTCTGTTCTGCTTCCTGGCCACCATGATGTGATCTATTTTATTCTCTTGTGTGCTCCCCAAAATGATGTATTGAGACCCCCATGTACTGTCATAATAGAAAAATATCTAACACATCAAGGAAAATAAAATTACTTAAGCCAATTTTGTACAATATTTTTTATTGTTCTGGCCAAAGTACATATCTTGTTTAAAAGGTTCTGTCTGCAGGGAGATTTTGACATTTCTTCCAATGGCTGAAATCATTCAGAGTTATTTTGGAACTCCATGCCAGGTAGTTTGTTAGCATATGAGTTTAAAAAGAGTTTCTTTCTGTTTCTCTGTTTTTGTTTTTGTTTTTTTTTTTGGGGGGGGGGTTGTTTTGTTTTGTGTCTTCTTTCTTGCTTCTACTGACTCTGAGATCTTCAGATGAACTCAAGTTACATAAAAATCCTATTCCTAGCTGAATGTAGTGGCACAGACTGTACTCTGAGCATGCCAGGATGTTGGAGGATTAGCACGGATTTGAGGCAAAGCTGGATTACAGAGTTGGACTCTGTCTCAAAAAGCAAGACAAACAGATGAACAAGCAAACAAACAAAATCCAGAAAAAAAAATCCTCCAAGAAAACAACCAAACAAGAATTAGATCTGTTCGGGGTTGGTCTGGCGCTCTGTGTATTCAGATACTGAATTCTGGGCTCTGAGATCTGGTTGCAGTCATGATGTGGGCAATGTCACATACTATGATCAATGTTGTGTAAACTTTGCTCCTCAATTATCTCTGATTGGTTAATAAATCTGGACAGCCAATTACTAGGCAGAGGAGATAGGTAGGCAAAATTCCATTCTGGTCTCAGTGAGGGATGGGGAGAAGAAGGAAGAAGAAGTAGAGAAAAGACATGGTGATTAAGAACTGGCCTGATGGAGCAGAAACAGCCCAGGCAGGACCAATATGCCAAGTAACTCAAGGCGTGTGGCTGGGAAATAGCAAGACTAGCAAAGATTACCATAAATGGGTATCTGTCCAGCTTATTAATAAATCTGATAAATCACTGTGTCGTTTATTTGGGAGCTAGAGTGGGTGAATAGAAAAGGTCTTTCAAAATAGAAGATATCTTTTCAATTGGTGTACCAAACATGGAGCAAGAGCATACACAGAATCCGAGCATAGACACTAACTTTAGGCATCAGACTAAAATTTTCAGAACTCAGAGATGGATGTGATTTCCTAGCAACTGAGAAGCCCTGAGCTACTACTTTTGGAGAGACTGTGTAGAAATGTCTGCCTCAGTGCGCACTTCCCAGAGATGGGGTGGGTAGGTGCAGTTCCCACCTGGTGCTGTAGAATACAGAGGTGTGGCTCCTTTAAAAGGCCATGCTGTGGAGCTGAGCACTTGAGAGGGGTCTATGAGGGGCTGGTGCAATGGAGGGTGGTAAAAACGTGGGAGACATATGACTTGGTGCTTTCCAGCTTCACTCACCTGGTCAGAGAAAGACTGCTGGGTGTGAAAAAAGCCAATTTCAGACTGATGAAGCCTCTGAACAGGTACAGTACACTTGAAAATGTAATTAGGTGCTAAAGAAAGAAAGAAAACTGGTTTTAGACATTCATAGAAAAAAAACTAGTTTAAAAATAATAAAGTGAAGTCCTTAAGGAGTTAGTTAGAGATTAAAAAGAAAAATATTTCCTGTGTTACAAATGGAAAATACAGTGACACAATGCATCAGGATCCCATATGTCAAACAGAGACTTAATAACTAGACCACTCAAAATTGTATCATTCCAAATGATTGGAGAGATTTGATGACAGCCATCTTAGAACCTGGCCCTCAGACACAATGGCTAACATGGTGGAAAGATGAGGCTTCAAACATGGACCAAAGAAATAGGACTAGAGGCATTAATATTGTCAAGTGTCAGTTACTAGGTGAAGGTCTGTTTTCTGAATTAGGAGTGTAGATCACCCTTGCTGATGCTGTCCTAGAACAATGCTGTGCAATAGCCTGAAATGTTTGGGACAACACTGAGTACCAGGAATGAACTGAATCATCTACAAAGATAACCCAGGCTTCAAGTGAATCTTTCACTGACTTTTTACAAAGATTAACTATAGCTCTGAATAGAGAAATATTGGATCCAACTGCTAGAGAAGAACAGATGGAAGCTCAACATATAAAAGGGTTCACCAGCTGCTGGAATTTTCCCATATTTGTCATTAAAAAGGAATCTGGCCAATGGAGGATGTCAACAGATCTGAGAGCAGTCAATAATATTATTCAACCAATGGGCCCTATACAGTCTGGAGTCTTCAAAATCATCAGAGATCCACAAAATATGGAATTTAAGGATTTTTTTAAGTTAAGGAATATTCACAGTGAGACATGTCAGCTCCTGGCAACACCCCAATTCTACTTCAAAGAAGATGTCAGGCATTGAAGACTATCCATATGCAGTTTGCCTCAAAAATGGCAAGCTATCCACGTGGCAAAAATTGTCCCTTTTCAACTTCAGACAACATGCTGTTCAAGCTGTGGACAATCAGGACTTCAAAGAAGTTGATTGTTGAGCTTTGCCAAGACAACGTAGGCAGTTCCTCATAATTCCTGTTTCTCAAAAAGGTGTACTATACTGAGCCAGAAGGCTAAAGATGATGCCCACTTTGGGTGGCTGTCCAGGCAGCCCAGCTGTCTCTGTCATTTGTATAGTTTTGGGAGTTGTTTGTCGGCACTTACTGTCTACTCAGGTAACATTTATCTTTCTTAGGCCTTTGATGGGATTGAAAACTAGATAGTTATAGTCTCACAAATAAGCTTAAGTTGTGCAGGACCTAAGAAAAGGTTTTAAGGTCTAAGGAGATGCTTTAAGGATGGTAAATGCAAGTTATGAAGGTTGGAAGACATGAATGTTTAAGTTGTTTTTTTTTTTTTACAGTAGATTGTTCAATTTTTTTTCATTCTTTAATTTTATTAATTTATTTATATTACATCTCGATTGTTAGCCCTTCCCCTGTTTCCTCCCATTCTTCCCTCCCTCCCATTTCTCGCCTTCTCCCCTCCCCTATGTCTGTGACTGAGGGAGACCTCCTCCCCCTATATATGCTCTTAGAATATCAAGTCTCTTCTTGGTAACTTGCTATCCTTCCTCTGAGTGCCACCAGGTCTCCCCATCCAGGGGACATGGTCAGAAAAGGGGCACCAGAGTTTGTGTGAGAGTCAGATTTCACTCTCCACTCAACGGTGGAGAATATCCTGTTTGTCGGCTAGGTCTTGGTAGGGGTTCGAAGCTTACTGCCTATATTCTCCTTGGCTGGTGCCTTAGTCTGAGGAGGACCCCAGGATCCAGATCTGCCTGTCATAAAGTTCTTCTTGTAGGTTTCCAGGACCCTATGGGTCCTACTATTTCCCCTTTCTTCCATGCTGCTCTTGCCTAAAGTCTCAATCGGATGTCCTCTCCTCTGTAATAAGGTGTTTTAAGGTCCATAAATAAAGGCTAGAGAGACTAAGAAGGTTTTTAATGAAAGTTTATGAAAGGAGGAAGTTGTAAATAGGTATTATAAGACTAGTAATTGTAAGCTATAAAAGTTAAAAGATATAAAGGCTGGGATGGGAATAAGCAAGTGATTTAGGTAAAGAACTCTGAACTCACCAAGATAGGATAGATAATAGAGTTCCTTTCTCCTAAGTAGCCAAACACAAAAGGACTGGACATTGTGAATGTGATTCTTACATGATAATTTTCATAATTGTTCTTATTATATGTAGTTTATGACTGTAAGAGAAAGAATCTTTTTTATTTATACAAAAAAAGGGGGGGGGGGAATGTTGGAAGTTGGTCTGGTGCTCTGTGTATTCAGATGCTCAATTCTGGCCCCAGGATCTGGTTACAGTCTGGATGTGGGCATTGTCATGTTCAGTGATCAAGTTGTGTAAACTTTGCTCCCCAATTACCTCTGATTGGTTAATAAAGCTGGACAGCCAATTGCTAGGCAGAGGAGATAGGTCAGGGAAACTTCTGTTGCCAGTCTTGAGGTTTCAGGAAGGGACCATGACGGAGGGGGAGAAGAAGGAAGAGGAGGTAGAGAAAGAACATGGTGACTGAGAAGTGACCTGACAGAGCAGAAACAGCCCAGACAGGGCCAATATGACAAGTGACTTGGAGTATGTGGTTGGGAAATAGCAAAACTAGCATAGAAGCTTTGTGTAAATGAGTATGTGCCCAGGTATGGTGCCTAAAGCTTATTAATAAATCTAATAAGTTGCTGTGTCATTAATTTGGGAGCTAGGATGGTTGAATAGAAAAGGTCCCCTAAAATATAAAATATCTTTTTATAGATCCTTTAGAGTTATTCCAGAGAGCATTAGCATTCTGTTTACCCAGCATGCCTTATTCTGAGAAACAGCAAAATTTGGTGGAAGGGGAGGATAATTTTGCTTATTTTCTGTCTTTTTCTTTTTCCTTTTTATTTTTTACTTGTAGCCATATATCCTTAAATTAGAAACATCATTCCTTCTGGCAGATACTATGTCTGTCTTATGTATAAAAATAATGAACTCATGTGTGGTTTCTCTGTAATCTTGCCTACATATGTGCATTCGCTACTGCTTGCTTGTCTTTTGAATTTTTTTCTTTGACAAATTCACATGTGCATGTAGCACATTCTGGTCACACTTTGATGCTTGTCTGTGTAGATGCTACTCTCTATAAACAACTCCAGGGCTGAGACACATTGAGCCTGCTTACTGGCTGTGCCCTTGGCAGCTAGCACAGGGCTCAGGGTACAATGTGGGCACTTACGCAATGTTTTGAACAGACAGTTGATTGTCACAGTCCTGTTAGAAGATAAAGCAGGATCACACTTCCTTCTTTGAGTAATCGCTCTGATCTTTCATAGTCAACAGGTTTTTTTTTTTAAAAGATTTATTTTTTCTTTCTTTCTTTCTTTCTTTCTTTCTTTCTTTCTTTCTTTCTTTCTTTCTTTCTTTCTTATACAGTGCTCTGGCTGCATATACACCTGCAGGCCAGAAGAGGGCATCAGATCACATTATAGATGATTGTGAGCCACCATGTCGTTGGCTGGCAATTGAACTCAGGACCTCTGGAGGAGTAGTCAGTGCCCTTAAGCTCTGAGCATCTCTCCAACCCCTACAGCAGTTTTTTTTTTTTTTTTTTTTTCAGGAGACTACCCATGCTTTTATTAGGTAACAAATTCCTCCTTTACTGACTTCTTTTTTTAAAAATTTATTTATTTATTAATTCATTCATATTACATCTCAGTTGTTATCCCATCCCTTCTATCCTCCCATTCCTCCTTCCCTTCCACTTTCACCCTATTTGCCTCCCCTATGACTGTGACTTAGTCAACAGGTTTTAATTATCATTTTATCTCTGTAGTAAGCCTTTTTATGATCTTCCTACATCTATGATTCAGTTGTGGGTTGCTAAATCCCACTCGGTCGTATCTTACCTTGGGGGCTTTGGGCACCAAGCACACGGTCTTTGGGACTTTGGCTAAAGTGTTTATCTGTATGCTTTTTAGTTACCTCTAGGATCATCTATCTTTCCTTGAGGGTACAGCAAGTTATCAGCATTAAAAATAGGTCTTTCCATGAAAGGTAATTGGGATGGATCCTCAGAGAAGGTTCCTAGCTTCCACTGCGTTGTTTAAAGTCTATGAGTGAAGGGGGAGGAGCATGTACTCAAAGTGTTCCCCATCCAGGTGTTTTCCTTAAGGAGTATGCTATAGGCACAGGAGTGGGTAGGCAGTGCCACTCTTTCTAAGGCTGGTAGGGCTGGGCTCATTTTTCCTGGTAGCCTGGGATGGTTAGGAGAACGCAGAGATGGGTGGAGCTCTGCAGGGTGGCAGAAGATATGTTACCTTAGCCCTGCTGCTCTTTGTTTCCTGTTTTAAAAGCAGGGATCAAACATAAATAGGGATCATCTAAGATCTGAGGGGTTTCTCCTTTTGTTTTGTTCTTTGCATGACTCTGCCTCCAGTCTTGTAGACAGCCTGTCCATAATGCACTGACAGAGCATTTGCCTTGATTATTACTAAGTGGACCTGGCAGGAGGATGCCTGGCAGGAGGATGCCTGGCAGGAGGATGCCTAGCAGGAGGATGGTAGTGTTAGTTGAAGCTTCCATCCTCCATCACACACCTTGTGCCGGAGCTAGATGGCATTTTGGTAAAATATTACCTATTTTATTTTATTTTTTTAGATTCTTGAAATCTGTGTTAGTCCAGTTTTAGAGGCTGTGTCACAGCATAGAGTCCAGGGGACAATTCAATTGCAAATGGTGAGACAAGTATGCAGTGGTGGAGACAGGCAGACTTCTGGTCCCCTCTGAGTCCTTAAGGAGACTCTGCGGGTTAGAACTCTCATGCCCATCGTCACGGCTCTCCAGGTGTCCAGGGCTGAGTCTGAGTGTCAGCACAGGAGGACCAGCGCTCCTGACTCGAGTTCCTTCTCCTTCAGCACCAGCTCCTCTCCCAGCCAGGCTTTGAATACACTGCTCAGGTTGCCTCCCTCTCACAGGACTAAGCTCCTTGCCGCTGGGATGTTAGCCCCTGCCAGGAGCATCTCTGGGCATTATCTTTTTACCTCAGTGGAATAGGCCTTACTCTCAGGAATCCCTTTGAAGAACAAAAACCATTTATTTATCACTATAAATCACCATTCAGGCTACAAGTGCAAGATAGAGTTTTTTTTTTTTTTTTTTTTTGGCTTTTGTTTTGTTTTTTTTTTAATTTGTATTCCATGCCCAAGGGAATTTCCCGTCACCTGGGGAATTCTCTCCATACTCCCAGGTCAATATTGTCAACTGTAATAGACAGGGAGCATTGGAGAGCAGTGAGTGTGTAGGCAGACATTTATAAGGCACAGAGGTGAAGCAGTGAGGAGTGAGGTTGTCTGTGTGGACTGAGATGGCAAAGAACCCATGGTCCTGTTTAACTATCGCCCTCTGTGTTTCAAACATGGGCTTAGGACACTTAGCCTCTGGACAGCATGTGATTTATCTCCCATCATGCCTCACGGTACGGCTGTTTGCTGCATCTTACTCTTTGACCTCTGGGCTCATTGAGAGTAGGTCCCAGTCTGTCCACACCAGGGGTTTGTTCTGTAGAACAAACAAGCTTGGAGATGTCTTGTGGGATCACCATGGGACACCAGTGGGCGTTAGGATCCTATGGGTGGCAGAGTTGGCGATTGCTTCCCTCCCCCACCCCCCATCCCCCCGCCCCATTGGTTTCAGGGAGAGGAGGGAATTCCCAGAGACCTGTCTCTGGTGGAGGCTATGGGCATGGTTGCCACAGTGCCCATGCCAGAGCCCCACCCTAGTCTGCTGTTCTCATCCTAGCAGGCCTTTGGGAAGGTGAAACGAAAAATAAAAGAATGAGAGGAAGGGTGGGCCAGGCAAAGGATTGACCATGGCATGGAGATGTCTAAATAGTCAAAGGACTTAGTGGCATTTAGGACCACTGGGTGTCATTGGTTTTATTAACACCACCAGTGCTCACCCTTAGTTGGGAACCACCATCATGGCTGCATTCCTCACAGGCCAAATGCATGAGTCCATTTACCCTTAAAGCAGGAGACCTGGGAGGATCCTGGCCTTGTGCCTCTCAGGCCCCACTGGAGGCACTGTGGAGCTACGTGGGCCTCCCAGTGAAAAGGAGCAGGTCCCAGGCAATGTGAATGCTTGTTTCCCTCTGCAGAAGGCAGACTAGCATCCTGTAGCTTGCGGGGGGGGGGGGGGGGGGGCGGCGGAAGGGGGACATCTAAGCACAGCCTGGCACACAAACCATCGAAAAGGAGAGAGAGGAGGGAATAGGTTCAACCTGGCTCCCCCTGGGGCTAGGATCAGACCTCCCTTGGAAGTTTGCCTAATTGAAATCTCTAAGTGCTCTAGGGGAAGGGTTAACAGGAAATATTGAGAAGGAAGGGAGATCCTATCTCCTTGCTGGCTGCACCAACTTTAACAGGTATGGCTCGGACTCAGGAGGATACTAGTTGAGAGTTCCAGACTCCTGTGCCACAGAGACACACGGCTAGGGATGGAAACAGAAGCAGTTTATTAATAAGGAAAAAAAAGTCACTCTTGAGGGTGGGCAAGTAAGCCGAGGAGACAGTTGTGCCAAAGCCTTGCTCTTTATACATGGCCCGGAGCAGGCCTGGTCACCCCACCCGACCCCACTCCCTCACCCCACCCCCACCTCCACTCTGCTTCTAATTTGCAGATAGGATGTAAGTCTTCAGCTGCTTCTCCAGTGCCATGCCTGCTAACCTGCTACCACACTCACTACCGTGAGGACCACGGACTCGCCCTCTGACTATAAGCAAGCCCTCAATTAGATGCTTTGTTCTGTAAGTTGCCTTGGTCTTGGGGGTCTCTTCACAGCAATAGAAAAGTAACTAAGATGGCTGTTAATAGACTATTTGTAAAAAATAATTATTTAGTGTATTTTTATTTCTGTACTGCTTAGCCTGAATCTACCTACCCCGCCTCAATTCCTCCCGCTGTGGGTTTAAGCAGCTGACCCTTGCACTTTCAGGTGGTCCTGCTCCCATGGAAGCTCCAATGTGTGACTTCTTTCTAAAGGGCACCCCCTCCCGGAGCTGTGCCGTCCTCACTCAGATCCTGAGAACAGGAGAAACATTCTTGCTGATGTTAGTCTGAGGCCCTACATAAGAAGCTGGATCATTTGTATTTAAATAGTTTGGTTGGGCGTGTCTAATGGTTTAGTAGTTAGCAGATTAACTAGCTGTGATTGAATCTTATTTTTAACTGAGAAGTTCCTTAGGACAAGCTAAAATCTACTCCCAGCGACTGGTACAAGCAGCATTTCTAAGCATTCAAAACGACCGTTCAAAGACTGGACAATAATCAAACTTTTGGTATTTGAACAGATCATTTTTAATACACAAGGGCCCCAGGTTTTCAGCTTCCCATGTCACTATATCGCCCCCTACAGGAAATCTAAATTACATTTTTAGAAAATTCTACAATGAAAGGAATGATTTATTTATTGCCTGAAAATTCAGTGCAAACCTAGCGTCACCTGCATTTCCCCTATCCACTTCCACATTATCTTTAGCACGTGGAGGCCAGGGATGGTGCTGTTGATGCTAATGTCAGGACAAGGCGGAGTTGTGTCTTCGGGAGCGGGTGGCTCTGGAGTCGGGATAAACAGAGATACCCGGGCAATGTTGGAGATTTCTGACTTCAGGTTGGACTTATCCACAGCCTGGATAGCAATGAAGATATCCGTGCCATTTTCAAAGCTGTTATTTTCCAGTTCGAACTTAAAGTTCTCCTCAGAGTTGGCCTCTTTGGGGATGAGGTCAGTAGTGTTCACTTGGACTGAAGTATTGAACTTGTCTCTGAGGTCAACAATGCTTGTACTTATTCGGATGATGTACGTGGAAGCTAAAATAGAAAATAAAAGAAAGGGAGGGAGGGCTTTTTAAACCTCAAGTCTTAAGCTTTAAAAAAGTTTATTAGGGATTATGTCATCCCACGAAGTGCCTGAATAAAACAGTTAGGCATACAAGGGCTGCTACCTACTGTATGCACTTGGTACCTTAACAAAGTGAGTATAAAGTTGGTTCAGTGACGGCCTAAAGCCTGGGTCAGAGTTTCTGAGTCGGGAGCTTGGATGAGGAAGAAGTGTATCACTGCTCATTAGTTCATTATTTGGAGGGGGTTTTGGTGCTAGTGTTTCTTGAACATTAGCATGCTCAGAGAGTCTTAGGGCACAGAGTCTAGTTGTTAGGTTAGGGTGCTGCCTATTCATTTCATAAACATGTGGTAGAAACAGAGAACCTTAGGCTCCACCCGAGACCTTATTTTTATCTTTGAGAGCCATAATCTAGTAGGATGGGAAATTTCTTTGAAGGATATTTACCCTCAATCCATAAAAAAAACACTACAAAACCTCAATTGTCAGGGAAACAAAGCAAAACAAAACACAAACTCTCAAAGTTTTCTTTTCCTAGGTAAAGTGTCTTATTCTTTAAGGAGATCAGCTTCTTGGATCTTTAAAAATATGTACCTTTAACTTCAGAGCCATTTGAGACTCCCTGCCTTCTGTCTCTTCCTCCCAACACAACTGTGACCCCCTCCTGTGCACCTGCCTGGTTGGTTGCTCCTTTACAGGGTCTGTGCCGCACCAGCCTTACCTCTCCCATGGTCATAATCATCCCCGGGAGCAGTCCAAGTCAGGTTGACGAGCTTGTGCCCTTGGATGCTGGCCTTCAGGTCCGTGATTTGGCAAGGTGGAAAGAGGTCAGGGATGGGGGCCTTGGGAACATCAGTGGCCACAAATGAACCCCCTGAAGATGTCCTGCTGAAGCACAGCTGCTTTTCCTGAAGATTACTAGGTTCAGGGCGTGGAGGATTCATTTTTATTTCACCTGTTAAAATGTATTCAAAATAAGAAAAACAACACCACTGAAAGGCTAGCCTTTATTATTATTATTATTATTATTATTATTATTATTATTATTATTATTATTATTATTATAGATCGTCCTTCCCACTCTTCTTTTCTCTTTTCCTTTCACCAACAAAACTCACTTTAAAGTTTGGTGACAAGACCCTGAATCAGTTTGCATAAGAAGAAAATGAGCAAAGGGAGGCCCACGTTTCTTTACATAACAGGTGCTTCCTGGTTGTAATGTGGGGATGGGTGGGTGGGGGGTGAGGGGTAGGGAGTGGGGGTGAGGGGGAGTGGGAAGGCTCTAGAATTAATTTTTCTAACATTTTCCTGAAATTATATTTCTTCTCTCATTTTTTGTCTTTGATTTTTTAAAAAAGTGTTTATTTAGTTACTTGTATAGAAGGAGGTCAGAGGACAGAGGACAAATTACAGGAGTGGGTTCTTTCCTCCCACCATGTGGATTCCATGAATGGAACTCCAGGTGTTAGGCTTAGCAGCAAGCACCTTAACCGGCTGAGCCACCTCACTGGCTTCTTGCTTTTTCTGTCTTCTACAATGTTAGTTTAAATATCATCGCTGTTTAAACACGATATCACCTGAAGAAATCTAGCATCACTTTGGTACTATTGTGTCTGCCATACCTTCTGCCATTCATTTGGTACTTAGTTTCCTTGGCTTTGGAGAGGTTTCTTGATTGCTTAATTTATGCAACTTTCACATTTTCCATATTTGTGTTTTATCTTTCTTACTTGAAATTGTTTTTGTTAAGGGTCCCAAAACTTCTCCCTCTCTTTTTGTTTTGAGACAGTGTCTCACTATGTAGCCCAGGTTGGCCTCAAACTCATGCTGCCTGTCTCTGAAGTACTAAGATTGCAGCCCAACTGTCAATCAACACATGAGAATTTATTCATGTAGCAATGCGGAATTTGCTTCACACTCTTATATGAAACTAATTCTGTGTGTCAAAAACCTACTGTGGCTTGCTTCGCTAAGGAAGCTCTCAGAACCCATCTTCAACAAAGGCATTCTGATCACGATATGACATTATTGAGAATTTGTTTTCCCACAAATTCCAAGTCTTTAAAACAGTTTTTTGCTGGTTTTAATTTAGAAGGCAAGTCCTGGAATCCTTTAGACTGTGTTGCTCTCAATCCTACTCTGATCCCGAGCAAATGTTTTAAAGCCAGAGTTGGGTGGAATATGTGACTACTTAAAGACACGTTTCTCTCACTTTTGGTGAGGAGGTTGGCCTGCAAGGCAGTGGGAACAAGGGAAGCACGTAGCGGCAGTGCCTTTTATCTTGTAGAAGACAGGATTGGAGCCACAGTACCTAAAAACTATAATCTGCCTAATTGGTTTTCAAATGGGGAGTTTTGCCCTCCTATAAGACAGCAGTGGATAGCTAGGGATCTTTTTGGATGTAGCAGCTTGCGGGTTGGGGTTACTCTTGCAGCAGCTTGGGGGTGGGGCTGCTCCTGGCATCTAGTGGATGGATCCCAGTGACACAGCAGGGTCCTACAAGACACAAGAGTGCACCCAGCACAAAGGGTCACCCAGCCACAAACATCAATCAGGCAGAAGGGAGACTCAGAAGCCAGGGGCTGTCTTGTGTCATTCTGCCTCACAGAATGCTTAACGGTTCTTCTCGACCCAAGTCTTTCAGTCAGCTCTCCAGATCACTTACCGTTTTCGATCCAGCCATCTATGTACATGGCTGCATTCTGCCGGGGTGCCACATTCTGTCTGTTTGAAGTAACTCCTCCCAGAGCCCATATTTTTATGCTGTATCTACCATTAGTATCGAAAGCTGTGAAAAACCTTGAGTAGACACCATCGTTCTTGGTAGCGTCGGCACCTTGACAAGGAGATGAAGGAATTCATGAAAGTCCTAAAAACCATGAGGCTTGATTACGTACAAAATGAAGCCTGATGCTTCTTCACACTGTGTGTGCACACATGTGCGCATGTATATGTGTGTGCACACATGTGCACATGTATATGTGTGTACGTCTTCTCACCCTGAACTGCCCTTTCCTTTTAAAATCAGAGGTCATTTCACATGACTCTACCGTGACTGACAACATGGGCCATCAACTCACTAGTTATCTGTCAAGTTAAACCAGATTGTTCTGGTTTGGGGATTGGGGAAGAAAAATTCACAACTTCTCCCCCAGGAGATGTTTAATTCAGTTGTGAAATTCATTCTAATAAAGATGCTTTTGTCACAGTAAACAGACACCTTCTACAAAAGAAATGCCGAATCGTGCCACTTCGTTACAGATTTCTTAAATGCAAGAAAAGTGGGTAGAATTTTTCACTTGGGGAGCAAGCATAATCTAAAGTCCACATGAGTATAGTAATCATCTAGAACTGTGCTGGAATTCATCTCTGTTGTTTAACGCGTGACAGTATTTCTTCACCAGTAATGGGGAATGGTAGCACCTAAAGTGTGTGGTGAACATACAAATGATGCTATCCATGTCTATAGGGGCATACATTTTAAGGAGGCAGTGGACTTGACAGGAATGGCTATTATTTCCTTCCCTTAGTTTGGAAGGCAATCAGTTCTATGAGGTCTCTAATCCTATCTAATTCAAACCATGAATGCCCTCTGGCTTTGTAGAGGCTGAGACTGGACCCTTCCCCATGTTTCCCGGCATGTTGGAATACAGCACATGTAAGGGAGCAGAGCTCGTTCATCCCAGTGCCCAGTGCCCTGCTGCCAACTGTCCACACCAGACCATGCGCACTAGCCAGGCGTTCCATGGTGGGGTCTTAGAAGATGACCTAATTTTTAGTTTCTTGGATGGTACCTGCTCCATTATCCAGTAACTCCAGGGTTACTGTTTTTCCATTCACAGATTCAATCAAGGCCGTGACACTAGCCCTGAGAATGGGCGAGGCTCCTTGGCGAATAGCCGTGTACACCGTTACTGGGCTGGGGAAATTTCCTGCATTCTTGTTCACTTTTGGGGTCACTGTAATAGGAGGCACTGTAGCACTTGCTGCACGGGAGGTGACAGTCAACGTGAGAGTTTGTAAGCTCGCTTGCAGGCTGTATTTCCAAAAGCCAACCTGAGCAAGACAGAGGCAGATATTTCCAGTGAGTGAGGAAGACCTAACTTCACTGTCATAACAAATGCCTATGTGACTAAAATGTGTTGCAAGCATGTCTGAGAAGATGCGGGTGTCCTTGATACTCTGCCAGTCAAGGCAAACTTGAGTGTGCTTAGACTAGCTGTATGGCTCCCACTGTGAAGACAAACCTAGCTAGAGATACTGAGGCCTAAAGCTGAGCCCTCATTGATCTCTACATGGAGTTTCCAAGGCATGGGCTTTTGAGGGACAGGAAATAGTTTTCATCATCGCATCAAGGATCACTTGTCACCCCAAACTGCTATGCACTTCAATTGCTTCCCTCTTCATTTGGGGACATAAAGTCACCTGCTTTCTCTCTCTTGTCCTAACTGGTAGGCTGACGTCAATGAATGAAGAATTTTCATTGCATTCCCCTGAAGTCAATACTCACTCTCTTTTTAAAAAATCTACAATTATTTGTAAAAAAAAATTTTTTGTGTGTGTATAGTGAGCAAGGAAGCTGATGCCATACCTTGGCAGTGCCTGGGATTTGGAGGTAGGCCATCTTGGTGGTCGTGTCTATGATAAAACCATCTTGTTTCGTCCCACTGGGATCCCAGAGAAGAATTTTGGGAGGGTGCGTTGTCCAGGTGACAAGAAACAAGGTGTCCTTGCCCACTGTGCTGTCTACTATCACTGAGCCATTCATCCACTGGTCATTCTGGAGATTTGCTCCCCTGCTCTCCAGCTGTTGAGAAGACAGACACTTTACTTCCTGGACAGTACAGTGCGCATCTCCCAGTCTTACCACCCTGTCCCGCCTTCCTGACTCCAATTACAAGGCCTGTGGGTATTCTTGAGACCTACATTTTATATTTAGGCTCATTTAGGATTTGGTTCTAAGTTACTATTCCAGCTTCAAGTTTCCACAATATTTCTTTCTCCACCCAAAAGACCACTTCCCTCTGAGGAGCTGTGAACCGCCAGCCTCACACTTGCTGCTTCTCCTGTCACTTTCTTCACGAAGCCTTCACGACATCTGTCAGTTAGGATGTACGAATCACTTCCTTCCTATGCACTTTGATGGAAGTTTCTCCCTGGCTGTCCTTTGATGGCCATCACATTGTGCTTTACTAGTGTTTCTGTAACCACACTACCTGCCAAGAAGGACTGACTATACACAGACTGTATGCATTCCTTCCACATGCATAGATGATATAAATGATTAATTATCACAAATCCCTGAGGTAAGCATCATGCAGTCCCCGTGAAGGTGAAGGAAGTATGCCACCGAGTCAGGAGACTGCTGTATGGCACACAGTGGGATTGCTGCGGAGCAGGGACTGAAGAGGTAAGAGATCTTCTGAGAATTGTCTCTTCCATAGTAACTATCTCTAAGGTGATTCCTGTTAGAAGAGGTCATGGCCATGGAGCCAGGCTTTCTGCTCCCACTGCTAGGTAATGAATGAGTCTGGGTGTAAAGGACTCTCGTTCTCATGGAGGTTACATAAGGGTCCTGCTCACCTTTCCACTTCCCTCACTGATAGTTTTCTTAAATCTGTCTATCTATCTATCTATCTATCTATCTATCTATCTATCTATCTAAAACACATTGAATTGCTTTTCTGGGATGCATTCCTTTCTTTGAAAAACAAGGTTCTTGAGTTTATTTTTAAATTTCCTGAAGGACAACCAATGTAGATACCATTGCTGTCTCCCTAGATTGGAAATACAGTACCTCAGCTGGCCCCAAATCCTCCTGTTTTGAAATTTGTCATCCAGGCTTTGATGTGCCACTATTCCTCCATGTTTACTCAGACTGTGATTGTGAAAGCTTGGCACTCACACCGTGCCAGCTGCTTATTGTCTCCTCCTACTGGGCTGCCTTGTCCAGCCTTGGCGTGGCTGTAGGTGCTGTCTTACTGTCGCTTGTTGTGCCACGTTCGGTTGGTGTCCTTGGGAGGCCTGCTCTTTTCTAAGGAGAGGCAGGGAGGAAGGATCTGGGGGGAGTGGAGAGGTGGGGGAGGGAGCCTGGGGGAGGGAGCGAGGAGAAAACTGGGTTGGGGTGTGATATATGAAAGAAGAATAGGGCCTGGAGAGATGGCTCAGAAGTTAACAGCACTTCCAGAGGTCCTGGGTTCAAGTCCCAGAAACCACATGGTGGCTCATAACCATCTCTAGTGAGATCTGGTGCCCTCTTCTGGTGGGAAAGCACAAATGCAGGCAGAAAATTGTATAAATAAATAAATCTTTAAAAAAGAGAATAAAAGAGAAAATTCCACGTGCAGTTTCTGCAATTGCTCTGATAGAGCATTTTGAAATCCGTTTGTTCTTCCCCAAAATAGTCGCAACATATTTGAAAGATAATTTGAGCTTCTTGGCATTTTAGAACCAAACAAGCCTGCAGAAGCTTTCCATACTCAGAAGCTCTCCACTCAGAGAGGTAAGAGCCTTCACCCAGTGTTACTTAATGGCAGACTCAGGATGAAGATTTAGGAGTCTGAAATGGGATTTCTTCAAAGCAAAGTGCTGTCTCTCTGCTATAGGAAAACCATGGCAAACCTCAGGGACTCGAGGCAACGAGAAAATAGCACAAATCATGTCTGGACACTTGTAATAGAAAAATGTATGGATGATCTTTCCTGAAGACAACACAAGCCAATCATATTACAATGAGTGCTTGTTAGCAAATGCTTACAAGGAATTATTATACATATTATATTTTATGTTGCTGGTCCCTATAGGTCATCTCATAAATGCCAACTGCCTCATTTCAATAAGGAAGATTGCATTTGGAGAATAATGTTTAATGTCAAGCTGAAGAATCTGAATTTTAAATAATACACAAAGAAATGTGGAACTGAAAGCACCCGGCAGTCTAGACTGTGATTGTAAGTAGCTCTGAGAAACCAAATAGTAAGAGCTCCAACCTGAATGGAATTCTGAGAGGCAGCTCCGTTTCCTGACGAAAGGGCCGCAAAGGCATCGACGAGACCATTGTTCTGAGCCTGATCAGAAGCATATGTCTGCAAACCGCCTAAAACGCAAGTTCATTATCAGAAGTTATTTTCCAGGAAGGAAGTATTTGCAACATTTTAGCTGTAGCTAAGACAGCAGGATGTACACTAAAGAGCAATAACAAAAGCATGTGCATATTAGCTCACAAGTTGATACTGATAGATATGTATATACACACATATATAATTACATATACATATATATTTTCATGTATTTGTGACATAGTCTCCTATAGCTCAATCCAGCTTCAAGATCACTTTTTATCCAAGGATGACTTAATTCCAGATCCTCCTGCCTCTACCTCTCACCTACTGTGGCTACAGGTTTACACTACCATGCCTCACTGAAACTGACTTTTCAATTCTACCAATGAATAGCTTCAGAAACAGCCATCATGAAGCTAGCTAAGGTATCTGCACAATCCCCAAGAGCGCCTATATTTTAAAGGTCACGTGCTTCCATCTGAGAGAGTCTGCTTAAGCACAGTTCAGTATGTTTACTCTTATTTAAATGCAGTTCTAGCAAGCTGGGTTTTAAAGTTGCACCTCAGATCAAGAAAGACACATGTGTGGCACTGTTGAGAAGTAACAGTGGACAAAGGGACTGTTACAGAAAACTAAGGTGTGGTGTAAAACAAAGATCAATATATCAGGCCTGGAGACCTGGGTATTGAGAATAAGTGTAACTAAAGAAGGGGAGTCACTCCTATTTTTTTTATATTCATGTGTTTGTGTGTGCACGTGTCACAAGTGTGTGTGTATGAAGGGTGAAGGGTGACATGTGGCAGTTGGCCCTCTCTTTACACAGCCCAGGTTCCGTGGACAGAACTCAGGTGGTGAGCTTGGCAGCAGGCACCTTTGCATCATCTTGGGTAGTCACTTACAAACTGTTAAATAGCACCCAAAGTCAGGGGCAGTGTCCCTGCAGTGGTGCTGCTGTCCCACTTGTTTTAAGATGTCCTCTTCCAGGGGAATGACAGTCGGCTTTGCTCTAAGTCTTGGCTACCAGTGACTAATGGCTGCCTCATTCTGAAGAGGACTGCCTTACCCCCAAAGAGCCACCCTTCACAGAAAGATGACTCGTAGCTTCTTCTTTGCTCCAACAAGAAGTGCCCTTTGACGTATGGATGCAGCAATACACAAGGAGGTCCTCCTGTCTCAAGGGAGGACCAGGTTTGTACTGTGTTTCCAGTCTAGAGGCCCCTTGACTAGAGTGAGGCTAGAATGTACATTTGCTTCCATCCTTTCTCTCTGTTTCCTGCTCTGCCTGTCCTCCGTTTCTTTTCTTTCGAGAGCTCTCCTTCTGTAGTCACGTGTACTATCCATGGGCAGATATATTAAGCTCCCATAGCAATACTTTATATTTCTAATACTATCCTTAAATAAAAGAAAATGTTCACCTATTCTGCTAAAGAAGCTGGGATCGGATGAGACCTGTCTGAACCCTGTTTGTGTGTGAGACTGAGCTACACAGCACACTGGCCTTCTGCGGAGAAACCGCCTGTGTACTGCTTGACTGAAGTAGCCTCTGCATTGTTCACTAGACTCTTCCCCTCCTCCTTACTTCCACTTCCTGTCTTTTGGGTAAAGTCAAATACTCATCAAGTATCTGGGAGGGGCTCCCTGAGTTGTCACTGGGTGTGTGTGGGGCGGGGAGCTCAGTTACGCTTTCTGCAATCTGGCCTAGTCCTTGAACCAAGGCTTAAAGAGACCGGCTGGAGTCAATTCTTATGGTCATTTGAGACGCCAAGCTACTTCGGGAGGTTACTCCGTCTTTTCTTGTCCCAGTTTTCCTGACTCCTCGGTTGCTGGAGCTTGGGGGTTTGTCGTTAGAAGCAGTGGCATATTGCTGCAGATCCTCTCTCACCTGTCATTTTGGACAGCTGCTCCAGCTCTGCAGCGGCAGCTGGTCCCAGGGCCACTGTGTGGATGATCGCCCCGCTCTTCCTCACCATGTCAAAGCAGTTGCTGATGGTGTTGTCTTCCCCGTCAGTCAGCAGCACAATTTCAGACCCGTCGGTTGGGTACTTCTTCTTTATCGCCTAAGGGCGCCATGGAGAGCAGGAATGAACTGGCTTGAGGAAGGCAGGGTGTTTGTGGAAACTGAATTTATGCGGGACAAGAAGCAAATTTGAGGGACCAAGTCTGGGAATGTTGGAGGAGCACCTGGCTCCTCTGTGGCACTTCCACAGCATGGAGCTCAACAGTGAGCTCTTCCTATTGTTAGCCTGCCCTCGAAGGGATGCTGTGCCATGCAGGGTGGCCCTAGAGACATTAGTTCTGGGAGAGGACACAGGGGGGTTGAGTTTTCTTCATTTGGTCCCTCCCTGGGAGCTTTGTAAAGTTCCATGATGCCTTCAGAAAACATCAGGAACCAGCTGAGGAATAGTGGACCCACGGGAGATTTTAGCTTTAGCCTTTTACTATCTGACACTATTAGCTTTATGCTGGTGTCACAAATTCTGTCTGGACAATGTTACCCCTTCTGATTAAAGCAAACACTTTGTTCCTTTACACATGCATGTACATACATGCATGCACATGCACACACACATGCATGTGCACTCACTCACATGCCTAGTCCTCCCTCACTACACACACACACACACACACACACACACACACACACGCACACACACATTTGGTGTTTGTTTTTTGAAACAGGGTTTCATACAGACTACACAGGCTCATGTAGCCTGTGTTGATAAGGAGGATCTCCATCTTCTGATTCTCCCACTCTTACCTCCAAAGTGCTTTTTATAGTTTGTATCTAGATACACCTTGTAGTAGCTAGTAGAGCATAGTGGACAGTCCAACTGCCAATGTACAATAAGATTATGATGGGAAGAAAATCAAATAAAAGCATACGTGGTCTTTTGAAGGAAACCAGACTCTACATATCACTGAAGTGATGGAAAGAGACCAACATGCATGGCAGACAGGTCAGAGTAAATCCTGATCCCCCTCTCTCAGGTGAAGAACTTAGAACCAGATCTTCTGGCCAGAAGGCTGGAGGGGAGTGGAGGCACAGGACACTTCTCCTGACTACGTCCTCTATTTGAGTGCTGGCAGGCAATCACAACACAAGGCGACCTTGGGGGCTATTAGAAGGCAGTGGACTGAGACTATGAACATGGGAAAGAGCCAGTGCCTAGGTGCCTGAGAGCTGTGGCCACAGCCTTGGTCTGGCCAAAGTGTTTCTGGGACTCAGAAGTAAGAACTATGGCCCAGTTTGGGTCCCTTTGTCAAATTTCTAATAATTGCTGTGTGTCATGGGGTTTCCATGTTTCCCTTAGGGAGACAAAGGGTAATAGAATTGTGTCATCAGGTGAGACCAGGTGATCCTCCCATAGAGTTTGAGAATTTGGAAGCTAGAATTGCTGGTGGCAGGAGCCACAGAAGACATGTTTTGAGTGCAGACATGCATGCAGAAAAGCCTGAGTGCCTAGGTGCACAAATGGAGCAAATTAGCAATAGCTCTGGAGGCCTGTGTCTTTGCGCCCTTTGACCATGACTTTGTCCTTGGTCATAGAATTCGATTGACACCAGCCATGTATGGAAACCCTAGAAATGACATTTTCATAGGAGCTAAAATCACAAGCACTTACAAACTACAACAGTGGAACACGTCTTACTGTAAATGCTGCTTGAAGCCCGGAGCATATAGATGTCCCTCCTGAAGATACTGTGGGTAAGCGATTGGTCAGCAGATCTCTGTCAGCACCGCTGTTTATCTGTATGAGTTCGCTTTGTACATAGGCGGCGCTGTCAAATGTCACCATGCCAACCCAGGATCCCTGCTCCACGGTCTGTAGCAGGAAAAGCTTGCTTGCCTGATTCATTCGGTTAAGACGGTCATCATTCTGAAAGGGCATGTAAATAGAAGCCTTCAAGTGAACTGCAAACAGACTAAATAAACAGACTAACGACAGACTAGGTTTAAGGGGGTAGTTGCAAGGGGCTGCCTCAAAGTAAGTGTGCCTTTTTATGGGGATATTTTCCATCTGTACATGGCGTCTATTTTGGGTAAAATTTTGGAGATTTTTGCATAAATGACAAGAAAGCAAAAAACTGTATTATGCAATCACTGGAATGCAATGCATTAGTAATAGGTCTAAATAAGGCTTATATGGAACTCTAGGTCTAGTTATGTTAGTAAAACATGAACCATATTAGATTTATGTAATTAATCAGATCTTTGCTCATAAGTTGACATTAGTTTAATATGACAGAGGGGACAGTTGATACCAAGTCTGTGGAATGAGGCAATGTAAAGTGTGTGTGTGTGTGTGTCTGTGTGTGTGTGTGTCTGTGTGTGTTTCTTATCTCCTGGAGCTTGGTGGTCTAAGAGCCATAGGGATTTGCCTGTCTCTTCCTACCCAGTGCTGGAATCACAGGTTAGTTTGGGGTCTTGAACTCATGTCTTTATGCTTGCAAGGCAAGCACTTTATCAGTTGAGCTCTCTCTCCTGCCCAAGATGAGCATTTCTGATGACAAAGCTATTGCTGTGTTTTTGTCCTCCTCCTGTGGTTATTCTCTACCAAGTCCAAATTGTTTGTATTACACACACACACACACATACACACACACACAAACACACACATGATTCCCGTGCCAAAGATGGAGGCTCAGTGAACATACCGTCATGCTCCCGGACTTATCAAGAACTAAACACACAACTCTTTGTGCAGTTTGCAGCAGTGAGAAGGTGGGTGTGGGTGGCTGGGTTGTCATGGGAGTGGTTTGCTTAAAGTCCTCAGATTCTTGGATGACTTCCCACGTGCTTCGGAGATTGCATCGTTGGTTTTGGGCATTTGGGGCTTCTTTGTTGTGATTTTTTTCTGTACAGAATTCAACCACCTGAAATTGCCAGTATAACGATATATATGACAGTCATATATTTGTAAAGCTTTCTAGAAAAACAACTCCTTGTCTCCCCATTCCCAGGCTTCTCTGCTTGCTTATAACCATGGCTCAGCCCCACAGTGGTGCACAGCACTGCGGGGTGGGGTGGGGCGGGGCGGGGATCATAGTCGGCTGTGCTGTCTCACTCCTTGTCTGCAGCCTCATTACACATCTAGTGCTGTTCTGTAGTGCACCACCTGCCTGCTCTAAGGTGGCTTCCTTCACTCTTCAGAGTTTCTACCCAAGATGTCACCCTTCATGTCACCCTCCAATATTCCTCTCACTGTATCGTCCCGCCTCTCCATCCTCACCACCAAACCCCACTTCTTTACTCCCTGAGCCCCACTAAGCAACATGCTGCATTCAACCTTGACCATGCATCCTTCCAGGTCTCTCTAAAACCCATCTGGGAAATCCGCTCTCTCTTCATAGTGAGTGCATCAATTTCCTGCGGTGCATCTCTACCCTCCGTGCATGTTTCCAAGTTGAGGTCAGCACTATGCCCCAGTCACCCAGCTCAAGAAACCAGGAAGTTGCTGTTCTCCTCCCTCTACAAAACAGCCAAGACCTGGACATTATTTCTTCCTGCTTACAGGCCATACCCCTTTCCTCTGTTTCAGAGAACTCGCCATCATTTGAGTCCTCTTGCTTCTTCCTTCCCACTGTTGTCATGACACCTGGCTTTTCCACCTTGCTGTCTCTCCAGCTTGTTCATCCCCACAGCTGTTTGAGAACTCTTCCATTTTACTTCAATATAGAAGACTTTTAATATCTATATTGTATGTGTGTTCTACTATGTGTGTGTGTGTGCGCGTGCTCATGCAAGTATGTTCATGTGGAGGCCTGAGGCCAGTGCTAGGTGTCTTTCCTCTGTCACTCTCCACCTTCAGCTTTTTTTGAGGCAAGATTTCCCAGTGAACTGGAAATCCATCTGTTTGATGAAACTGGCTGCTGCTGACCTTCAAGGATCTACCTCTCCCCATCGCTCGGTGCTGACACCCTCAGACCCTCTGTGCTCCATCAGCAGGCACCTTACCTTGTGAGCCATGTCTCCTCTGCCCTATAAGACCCTGTGTCTGGCTTGTGAGTACCCACACCCAACAAGCCTTGCAGTTTCTCATAGCAAACAGTAGTCGCAAACTGGAGATTTTCTGCCAATCCACACCTTCCTCTTGGCTGTGGGGGTCCAAGTCTTTAATTTCTTCTACTCTTATTCTATTGGTTCTCAGGCTTGCCAGGCTTCTCCACCCCTTTCCCTTTGCTCACCAGGGAGCTCATCCTCCACTGCCTGCTTTGTAAACTTGCCTTCATTCACTTCCCAAGTGTTTCCCTCATTTTCGATTCTTCTAGAAAATGCCCGTTCAGTCCCCTGTGGCCTCAGAGTGCAACGCACAAATGTCAGCAGACTGCTTTGCCACCCAACTGTACATTTGGGCAATGAACCTGAGAGACAACGTCACACTAAAGTTTGCTTCCTCAAGATTTGGCCCCCGGTGTGGCACATAGCAGGAGTTCTGTGTGTTTGTTTTCTGGGACCTAGCTTATCTGGTAGTATCTCTGAAAACTGATCTTCCCTCTGAGTGCCTGTGCAAAACCAACTGACCCCACCAAATGTATCTGTGCCAAGGGGGAGGGGTGGGGTGGGGGAAAAACCAGGCACTTACAGAATTAATACTTTGACTGAACATTATGGATGCCTTTGCAGTCTGTTGCTTATGTGGTATGAATACACAATTGTTTTTATAGAGTCCTGTTAATTTGTCAATTTGGCACTTTCCACGTTCGATACAACTGCCTCCCTGGCACCGACGGACTAGATTTTCACCGGTAATATCCATTGAGCATCTGAAAACACATTAAGGTTTTAAATGCTTAGGCGATGCGATCATCTCAAAGGGGCTGTCACGCACCTCAACCTTCAGACCGTTGGCCTTGTATGATTTTTTTTTTCATTAAACAAGAAGAAAATACATACCCTCATATAACAGAAGCACTAAGTTTATATCAAAGTCATTTCTGTTGCCAGAAAGTACATGAAAAATAGTACCAGAACAGCGTGAGTAAGGATCAAAGACCATCCGCTGCTCCAATCAGCCTCCGCATTCTAGCAAATCAAGGTCCTCTTAGCCCACCACAGGACTTGCTGGAATTTCTGTCTGCCCTAGTTGTTTTATTCCAAAAAGTTTTTAAACGGTGACTGTATGCTCATTGACATTTAATTTTTTATATTATATGTTTATGGGTTTTATTATAAGTGGGATGGATGTTTTTACCCATTTCCCTTTTAATTTATAAACTAAAGTATATAAATAATAAAAACATAAAAAGTATTTGAAAACTCATAAAAACTGTAAAGAGAAGAAAACAAAACAAAGGCCATGTTCCACCACCAGAAATAAATAACCCCCGGCTTGTTTAAAGATTTTCTGTGTGTCAACTTCAGAGTGCTTTGTTTTCTGAGGGAAAAAAAAAATACTTATGGAATTAAGATGTTGGAGGTTGGTCTGATGTATTTTGATGTTAATTATTGCTTACTATCTCTGAGCCCCATCTGTACCTTGCCTAAGAGCTTAATCTATTTGACCAATAAAAGGCTGTCATACCTGGGCAGGGCAAATGGCTAAGGTTTCAGGGCTTGGGAGACAGGGAGACTCTTGGGAGGAAGAGAGACCAGAGGAGAAGAGTGGAGAAGGAAGTTGCACCATCATAGGTTAGGTGGAGAAGCACATGGCTGGCAAGGATGGAGATTTGGCCCAGATGATGATAATTATTGTCAAGTATATGGGATTATGGATGGGAGGTAGCTTGACAGAAATTATTAGAAGCAGATGGCATGGGATTGGGGCAGGTATTCCATACCTGTTCTACTATGGGAAGTAGTTTAGGGGATTAATATCTGTCCTGTCCCAGGTTTGCTGAGACTATTTTAAAATATAACAGCTGTCTGTGTCTTGATTGATTGCTAGTGGGTTAGAAAATACTGCTGTAATAATAATTATAGGCCTGATAATAAACATGATTAGGTCATACTGGTAGATTAACCGCAACAGTAGGATACTTAAAAATCTTAATATATACATATATATATGTATATATATATATGTATATATATGCAGCATATTCATGCACGATGTGGTTTTATTGATTTTTATCTTTGACATGACATAAATTCATCCTCACCTAGTAAATTTACCTTTTCTGTTAATTTTTCAATGCCTAAAATGAAACGTGCTAAACACATAAAATTCCACATGAAAACTCGACCATTTTTTAAAAAATCCATTGATATAGCTTGCCTATCATTTACTTAAAATGGAATTTTAAACATGAAGTTAATTGCTTGAGAAACAGGGAAAAAAAGATCTGCTATCTGCCATCTTCGACAGAGGTCGCTCTGCTTGATGACTGTAAACTTCACTGCAGGGAGCTGTCAAGGGCATGAAGTAATCTGTGAAAGGGATGACCTCATCTTTGTGTAATTTGAATCTCTAAATTTCTACTGAGTATGATCATTTCATATGTTTATTAGTTATTTTTATTTATTCTTTTGTGAATTATATATTCTTCTTGATGACATTTTCTATTAGCATTTCACTTTTTTTTTTTGTCTCAGCTTTTTGTTTTCTGAACCTTCCTCTTGTATGCTAGGCTTGCTTCACACTTGCTTTGTAGCTGACAATGGCTTTGAACCCACACCCCTGCCCCTTCCACCTCTAGCATCTTATGTTTACAGGTTTCTGTCATTACAATTGACTTCACATGTTTTCCAGGTGCCACAGTGAGTACTACCATTCTAAAAGTTTGGATGGTTTGGGGAGCATATATTTTTTTTCCTGTCTCCCTCTTTTACCCTATTTAGTTCATGTAAGACAAAAACTTAATTTATGGGCAGTCACATCTTTTCTCTTTTTCTCTTAGTTATGCTTTTCTCTGTTTTGTTTGTTTGAGACAGGCCCTTCCTATGTAGTCCAGGATAGACTTGAGTTCACATCCCTCTGCCTCAGGCTCCTGAATGCTGAAATTACAGTTATGTGTCACTGTAATGCTCTCTGATTCTAATTCTTAAATACACAGAAAAGCTTTTACTACATAGAGATATAAACACATAGATAGATTTTCATTACATGTAGATTTGATCTCACTAATTATTGACTTGATATGTATTAATCGTAATAATTTAAATGGATAGACTTTAACACATATATATATATAATTTGCAGTGTGTATGTGTGTGTTAAAATTTGACAAGTTTATCCAATTGGAAGAGATTCTGTTAATATTTCCCATAGCTAAAATTTTTCCTAATATCTTAAAAAATCTTATCTTTCCTCATAGATTTATTATTCATTGTGCTAAATTATTCTGCACATAAATTACTGTCAATAAAAACTGACAAGTAAAAGTCCCTTTTATTGTGACCCTTTTTCAAAAATAATCTCACTGAATGAATACTAAGATCTTTGGATGAGAGACAAATATATTTTTACTAGAATTTCATAAAATTCATGAATAAACTTTTGTTGAATTTATACATTTCATGAATTGAAATCCTCTCTGCCTTGGTTTTCTTTGAAACTTTTTAGAATTATTTTGTAGTTTTCTTCAAATTTATCTTTTACATTTCTTACTGTGCTTTCCATTGAATTCTTATCTTGAGTGAAGAATTTTTTCCACTATACTTTTTAATGAGTTCTTGCTAGTATACAGAGACGTTAATTTATTGCCTTTGTATCATGTCCCTTTGTTGACTACCCTTGACAAGCTGAAGTTCACTCTATTATTTTGGGTTTTCTAGGCGGAACACTCACCCATGTAAGCGCCATTTCCTTCCCTCCCCTCTGGTAGCCTTGTTTAGTACCACTTCAGTTTTGCATTACTGAATTGGATACAACTTCCTGAATAAACTGAGACACCCGTGATCCCTGCAGCCACCCTTGTCTTCTGGCTGAGACTGGACTGTCCATAGCATGTCTCTGTTAGATATGGTATGGACTGTTGGAATGCATAGATACTCTGTAATATATGAAGTAACTTCTGGACAGATTTTTTTTTTAACTTACTTCTGGGCCTACAAATACTTTAAAGGTTTGTTTGGAAGGCAAAGGATAATGAGTATCATTAATATGTTTTGATCAAGTTTCTCTCTAGAGGCCATGGTGGTCATGTTGTGCACCACCAGCATAATGTGCACCACAGCTGTCGAAGGGAGAATAAGCTGATGGATGATTTTAGATCCCAGAAAGCAGCTAATACAAAAGAGCTTTGCTCTTAATGGGTGGGGGAAGCTCAGAAAATAGGTGTGGGAAGACCTACTACAAGTTGGAATGGTACCCATTGGCTGAGATTTGACAAGCCAAGCCAATACTCGGTCACGTCAGCAACGTGACTCTTGGATGTGGTCTGTGTGACTCAGAGACCACAAGCAGAGGCAGCTGGCAGGCTGTGTGCAACAGTGATTCACAAAGTACAGAACTCAGCTACCAGAACCGCTTGCAAGAAAAAGTGGCCATTGTACAGAAATGTGAGAAAGAACGTCTTGGAGAAAATAAGACAGAAGACTGGTGTTTTAGAGGTAATTCAAGGGGAGCTTGGTTACATTTTCAAATTGTTTTGGTGAAGCCAAGTCAAAATATACATACCTCACTGCTTCGGTCTTCCCTTTGGATGAGTAGAATTTCTCATCATTGTTGTACTCATCAAATACTCCCCATCGGAAATGGGCCCACTCGTGGATGAACGCCCTCTCTGTGAGAGAGAAGTCAAGTAGATGACAAATGTGAAATGACCTCTTCTAAATGCTGATTTTACTTTGCTGCATCATAGATTTCTAAATAACAAAATTAGAAGCTTGATTTCCTGAGCATGACCTAACATGACAAGCATACAGTTCTGTAGGGTACACATGTTTACTCTGGCTTATGTGTGCTCAATACGCGCACTGGTCAGGCAGCGGCCCCGCCATACACTGCTTGGTTTTGTGAAGGACATGCAGGGTCAGAGAAAGAAAATGTAGGGGTTAAGTCCAACTCCTGAGCACAGTGTGGGAGACCCTGACAGCTCCAGCCTTTGCCTGCTCTTCACCTTCCTGGCTCTGAAATCACAACACATTTCTGAGTATTTTGCTCTAGGTCACATCACATTCCTTTTCACCTCTGGTTCTTTTTTCACATGTTTTCTCTTGTTGACACCTCTCATTGTCTGCAGTGAAACTAATACTCTTCTTTTAAAGTAGGGTTCCATCTAAGGCTCATGGTAAGAGCCTGCAATCCCAGCTACTCAAGAGGCTGAAGCAGAAGGATTATTAGTTCAAGGCCAGCCTTGGCAATGTTTTTTTTGAGATCCAGTCTCCAAAGCAATAGGAAAAAAATCCAGCCTTGGTCCACCCAACTAACATCCTTAACATGCTTAGACCAGACTAGACATTTCCCTTGCTGTTCTATCACTTTGTGTCTTACACCGTCATCGTTCTTGTCTCTATGAAGACAGGCAATATGTTTTCTTTCCTGTTGTATCTGGGCACATCACATCTAGAGATTACTAGGCACTCATTAAGTAAGTGTCACTCATAGTGACTTATGTGCATCTTAGTGTTTCTGAATTACAATTCAAGGTGGGCTATATTTGGAGAGCTAGGTGAGAGGGCATACAGAGGAACTCAAACCTCCTGATCTGCTCTGAGGGTTTGCACTGAATTTTTTTTCAAGTTCTGGAAAGGCTATGACTGTTAAAAGTAACAGAAGACTTTGAGGGCAAAGGACACGGGCCATGGTTTTAAAGCAATCATTGAAGGGAATGGTGTGATACCCAGTTGTGGTGGCCAGAGTAAGCTCAGGACTGGAATAGAGCAGCTGGATCAGTTAATTCAACACACATTTGTTGAGTGATAGGTCAGCAATCTTCTGTTCTGGTTATGGAAGTAATTTGGAATAGTGTAGAACTCAGGGACAATGTTCCGACCTTTCTAAACAGTGAGTAATATGTTTGGGGGTGGGGCGTTTAGCACCAGGGCTTGCCTTTGCCTTCTTCATTGCCTAAGTTAAGAAAGCCAAGCTAATTCTGGAAGATATTGCTCTTTTTTAGATATTAATTTTCAACACTAGTTAGTCAAGAACAATAGTTATTCAATAACTAATTACATTTTTGTATATATATATATATATATATATATATATATATATATATATATATATAAAGCACTACATTCTTTGAATATTTCCTTTAAAGATTGCTTTATATAGCTCATATGGACATGACAAAAGTTTACTTTTGTAAGAATTGAACTTCTTAAGGGTCTCAGTGTATAGTCCAGGCTGATCTCATACTCAGGATCCTCCAGCCTCAGCTGTACTACTGGGATTACTGGTATGCAGCACACAGAGAGAGAGGGGGGTGAGAGAGAGAGAGAGAGAGAGAGAGAGAGAGAGAGAGAGAGAGAGAGAGAGAGAGAGAGAGAGAGAGAGAGAGAGAGAGAGAGGCGGAGGGAGGGAGGGGGGTGGGGAGGGAGAGGGAGAGAGAACAGTTACCGGCTTTTGGGAGATGAGAGGATGACAGAAAGATGATCCTGTCTGCTAACCAAGGAGTGACACACGGTGCCACAGAAACTGGAAGCTTGTTAAAAAGCAGAGCCTGAGACTCTACTGAGTTCTACATAATCAGGAACTCCAGTCTGATAAACCCTAGCACACTGTCACCATCTGGTAGCTATCTTATAAACTGCGGGAAGACGCTCTAATTCACTCATGTCAAGCCCATAGATCCATAGAAATCTAATGCTTCATGCCAAACAATTTTACTGCAATCACCTGGCACGATAGTGATTTATAAAGTGAAAATGCCACACCTGTGCGGGCACACAAACCAATGTTAAATACACGTCTCTGACTCCTTGTGTCAAATGAAAAACCACAGTTCGTTAGCTTCATTTCGAGCTTGTCATCTGTAGACATACTTAGAAAAGAGAATAAAGTCGGTAATATACGATTGGTACGTGATGCGCCATTTGCTGGGATGTGTTATCTGAGTGCATACCTTGTGGTCCATACTGAGTCAGCTTCTTTCCTGCTAAGAAATTAGGAGTCAGGTGAATCCTGATCCCCTTTTCTCCACATGCCCCTACATGCTCAGTGAATGGCTCATCGTCACCTGCAGGGCTAGCTGTTGACACAAGGACATCAGCCTGAAGGACAAGAAAGAGAAGACCACCATAGCATTTCAGCAAACAATTTGGCTGTGGTTGCTTCGGGGGAAATTGTAGAATAAAACGGAATTGCCCCAACCAACCAACCAGCCAACGAGCCAACCAAGCAACCAACCAAACAAACAAAAACTATCTCACAGGAGAAAACAGAGGTCAAAAAGAATCTGATCTCACATTTTTGAAGGTTTCGAGTTTTGGCCTCTTATAGTCAGGTTTGGTCATCCAGTTTTCAGGAATCAAAATGGCAACATTCTTGAAGTAAAATCTTTTCCCCGTAGCTTCGAACAGGTATGGAGAGGCCTGCGTCACCATATCCTGGGAGGAGAGACCATGGGTGACATCATCACAGAAAGGAGACAGAGGTGCGAGTCATTTAAAAATACATCTGTATTTTCCTTTCAAAAGCTTGGCTGGCCAGCGGACATGGCTTTCTTAGGAACAGCAACAGGTCTTTCTGAGTGTTGTTCACACCATGGAGCAGTGCTGAGCAACACAGACCCTACGGGCAGATGCTAATCCTGGCTCGACCACTTCCTGCAGGACATTAGGCACTTTCCAAGCTCCGATTTCACCACTTACGGCATGGGAAATGTTGTTATGACTACCTCAGAAATGGCATCACACACATGACACTAGGAAGAAGAATGTTTTCTTCCCACTAATTTTTATTCGCAGTCACCTAGTGCCTCCGTTGCATTTGATCTCTTGACCATAAAGTTTAGAGAGGGAAACTTACAACTGGGGGTATAATTCTTCATGTTTCACAACAGTGGGGGAGAATATGAGATCTGATGCTTGCTGAATCTCATAAAAGTTAAGCTAAATCTAATATTAAACGTTATAACTTTCATTTTAGTATAGTATTAAGAGTTAGATTTAAAGAAACAGCATCATTTAGTATTTGCACATCGTGCATAGCTTTATTTCTAAGAAATGAAGGAGCAGCAGTAGCAAGTGTCCCTGCAGGTTCCCCGGGGTGCGCTGTGACAAGGCAATAGAGAGATTATACATACCAGTGAGGCTATAGGAAGAAGGCTTTGTGCCAGCTAAGACTGAGAAAGAACGAACGTTAACAAGGAAAGACGAGAGCTCTGGTGTTCTGAGATGGTGAGGGGATGAGAATCAAACACACGGAGAGGAAGTTGGAAGTAACAGGAATGAGGCCCGGGAAGTGGCCCGTGCCAGGAGCAGTACAGTGGAGCCATGTCTGGGATGGAGCCAGGAGGGTGAGAGCTGAGAAACTGCAGACCTTGACTACAAGCAGCAGGTTAAGAACTGTCTATTTCAGTTCAGTGGAACAGAGAACCAGGAATTGGAATCTGTTTGTTTTAGCAGGAACTGTTATAATACATAGATGCTGGTGGGAAACGATGATGCAAAAAGAAAAGAGGGCTGAGCGGAGGAGCAGTGTCCTGGCTGCCCCAGACCTCCGGGAGGAGAGGCTGCTCAGTGGGAGAGGACATGGGTGGAAGATGGCCGCCGCCATGGCGCCAGGAGGCCCTTCTCAGCTAATGATGTCTTACTCCTGTCCTTTTCAGTGGATAAACTTGAGGAACTTGTTCATTTTCTCCAAGCCCACCCCACTCCCATTTCTAATAGCGGCAGTAACGATGGCCTTTCTAACTTAGGAAGAGTGCCAGTGCTTTGCGCTTCCAATCCCAAAGCCCAGGTTTCAACAATGACTGGGACAACTTAACGGGCTATAACGCTCCCAATTAAAAAAAAATAAAAATAAAACCAGCAAATGCTTGATGATTGGGCACAAAGCTGACTGTGTTTGAATACTTGACTATAATTAGTTACACTCACGAAATGTGACTATTTGAAGTGCCAGCAGCACGAAGTAAATGCTTTTGTCCTCCTGTTTTAATAGAGACATGTGCCATCTGTTCTGCATTCTGAGAGCATGACGTCGTATCCACACACACTTAAACTCTGCCTGGGAGAAGGGTGGGGGCTAGGCATTGATTATTGGACGGGCCCAGCCTTCCCTAAGGACAAGCACAGAACATTATTGACGGCTGGATCCCTGCTATGTGACATAATGCAGTTACTTTGCAAATATTTGTTATATAAATGAATAGAAGGCTGATTGACTGACTGAGCAAACTGTTATGACAAGTGACAAGTTGGTACAGTAGTGCCAGGACAGCTAGTACTTGGACTTTGTGTATTGAAGAGACACCTCCAAATCCTCTCATTTTTATTTGTGTGCTCTGTGTGTGTGTGTGTGTGTGTGTGTGTGTGTGTGTGTAGAGAGAGAGACAGACAGACAGACAGACAGACAGAGCCAATGCCTTCACTTTTGTGCTCACTGGTGAGCTTTCCAGGGTCCCACAAATAGATTCCATCCAATTGTCATACAAATAGCCACTAAACAAAACTAAAATCATGAATGTAGGAAAGGGACCCTGAGAGGATGTTGTTGATGGGGATGGGAGAGAGTGCAGGGTGGCTACTAATCAGAATGTACTATATATATTATGAAATCGTCAAAGAAGAAAATTCATTTTTAACATGAGAAAGAAATAAAAAATGATAAATGAGCACATATTGCTTAATAATAAAATGCACAAACAAAATTAAACTAATATATGAAAGTGAGCAGATAAAAACATTAAAAAATTTAAAAATACAATAAAGTAACGGTTTTGCTAAAGCAGAAACAAACCAGAGGTACCTGCAACCCAGTGACAGCAGCTACAGTTTATTAAGCTCCTACTATGTCCTAGGTGCTGTTGTGAGCTTTTCATGTTCCTCATGGGGCTCTGTAAAAGAACTACTTCTTTTCACCATGTCCCACAGCAGGGCCCTCCCATTCTGTAGTGCTGCCCTAGGGTGTTCTATGAGCAGACTGAGGACTCCAGGGTGGTGGGTTAGATGTTTCCATCTTACTTTTGTTCTCTACCGTTGGGGAAGTCAGTTTGGATGACACTTCCAGCTCTTCCAGGATAAGAACAAGTGACGGTGTGAACCCCTACCCCATCCCCCACACCTGTGGCAACCCTGAGCCCACCCCTTGCTTCCAGGTTGAAAAGATGCAGGGCCTCTGCCCCTTGGAAGGGTCCTCTTTAAGTTAGAGCTTGCACCTCACGGTTCTAGTTAGCATCAGAGGTTAGTTCCAAGTAGGCTAAGAAGAGGGTCTAACACCCTTCAGAAGCATGTGTGCATGCCTTGTGTGCCTTCTGCCACTTCACACAGCCAACCATCTCTGTGCCTTATGAATGGTTTCTAGGATTCCTCCATAGTCACTGATATGTTTTAAGCAAGGTTCAGATAAATTGAAGTTTGGTGTACAAAAAAAAAAAAAAAAAAAAAAATGTTCCGGAAAGGAATTACCCTCTGTGCAGTTACCAGTATCTGCTGAACATAACTGAGTTTGCCTTTGTATAGAGCAAAATGCTTTTCAGCGACAACCTACAGTCAGTAAACACAGATGCCGTTTGCTCAGTGCCAACATTGCTAAGTCAGAGTTACGTGCGCTGCATTTACCTGGTTTCTCATAAAAAATCCTAGTGGGTAAAGAGTTATTGTTTTCTTTATATAGATAAAGGATCTGAGATTCAGACATAAAAATATCCTGCCAAGCCAAGCAACTGGAGCAGGACAAATCATGTTCTCTTTATCAGAATATTATGCGTATTGAGGATTTAACAGCTAGGAATTGCCAAGGCAGGTAGTGGCCTCCTAGAACATACCTTTATCTGCTGGATGAGGCCTTCATCTTCTGGAACATTGTGGTCAATGGCGATGACGATGCCTTCATAGCCATTGTTGTTCAGTTGGATGAGGGAATTGCTCAGGACGCCTTCCAGAAGGATCAAGAGGAAGACAGGGCTCTTCAACGGTCCCATCACGCAGACTTCCCTCTGCTAAGGGTTGGTTGTAGAAGTGTCTTTACTACTATATATATATATATATACACACACAAACACACACACACACACACACACACGAACCAGAGACACAGTTTTCTCAACTTATCAACGGTGATTTATTATAGGTCTTTAACCCCTTGACCATAATGGTTCTTTACCACATTTATCTACAATATAAGAGTAACTATTATTTAAAACCCAACTGTGTACTTTTCAGTGTTTCTATTTTAAAAGGAATGTTTGGCTTGCTTCGGGCTGTGCCAGATGCTTGAGCAAGGGTGGGGGAGCCTACATCCTGTTCCCCAGAAACACTTATGCCAGAAAAGCAGGCTGGCCATTGGGAGGTCTGTTTACCTACAAATATTTGTCTAGTCAGGGACACTGACCCACCCACAACCACTCCTGAACCCCACCTTCCCAGCTTGACTTCGATGCATTTAGGTAAGCCTTTGTTTCCTGTAAGGCATTGCAGCAGTTTCACTGTTATCCTCAGCGATACTGGAGCAAGCTCAGCATCCCTCGGCATGCTTCGTATATACCAAAAGCATCAGTGAGTAATTCAGATGGTACTCAATATTTCACACTTTAGAGAAAAAGTAAAACATCTGCTCTGCAAAACTAACCTCCTCCAATTCCCTCAGTGCCCCTTTTGCTTCTCTATCCCATGTCTTCTACCAGGCAGTAAAGTTTAAACCAACAGTTTTGCTGAAACTAAATGTCACCCTGAAACATGAATTATGGAGGATCGGCTACCACATAGATTCTCCCAAGCTCATAAAACTTCAGATAAAAGTCCAAAGTGGCCCACCATACTCCTGACTTCACATTACTTGGAAATAGCTTTTTATCCAAACTTAGTTTGGTCTTCAGATAGATAAAGGCATCAATTTTACCTTGTCTGTCCATTCTCCTTGACAGTTGGCTTGTAACAATTTAGAAGTGACATTCTTTTTTTTTTTTTTTTTTAAGATTTATTTATTTATTTATTATACAGTGCTCTGCCTGCATGTACACCTGCATACCAGAAGAGGACATGAGATCACATTATATATGGTTGTGAGCCACCATGTGGTTGCTGGGAATTGAACTCAGGACCTCTGGAGGAACAGTCAGTGCCCTTAACCTCTGAGCCATCTCTGCAGCCCCAACAGTTTAGTATTTCCTGCTAGCACAATACTAAACAATGGAAGACAAAATAGAGCTTTAAAGTGCTTGTCCAGATGATTCACAGTCCATGTTCATTTGAAAACATGAATGCAGTTGTCATACACATTAAGTTGAGATTCTAGGCCAGAGAGACGAGGACGACTCTGCAGAAAGGATCTTGCTGTGGCACCTACACTTGACCCTTGGAATGCTCATAGTGAAAGGACAAAAGACTCCTGCATGTTATCCTCTGACTTCTACATGCATGCCTTGGCATATGTACGCAACACACACACACACACACATACACACACACACTTATGTAAGAAACAGATTCTAAAATACTTGTCTCATATGTAGGTTAAGCCTATTTTCCCTAGAAAACAGGCTGCAAGGTAAGTTTAGGGTCTATTTGAGGGTTATTCCTGTATAAATAGAGGAAGGGAAACTGAGTCATGGAGAAACAGGAAGCAGTAAGAAGAGAAGCTACTAAGTTGGCTAATGCTATACAGTGGGAGACCAGGCAAGCCAGCCTGCAGCTTTCCTGTCCCGCCTTGGGTGCATGTCCTATAAGGAGCAGGACTGAGAAGCCATGCCTGGAAAGAAGCACTCAGTGGAGTGAGAGTAAGCCTTTGGTTCCTGCTCATGTCCACCATGGTCCACTCCTGTGGGCTGTGTGCTCATGTCCACCATGGTCCATTCCTGTTGACTGCCTGCTCATGTCCACCATGGTCCACTCCTGGGGGCTGTGTGCTCATGTCCACCATGGTCCACTCCTGTTGACTGCCTGATTATGTCCACCATGGTCCACTCCCCTGGGCTGCCTGCTCATCTGCACCATGGTCCACCTGAAGATTCACTAAGATGAATCTGCTATGTTCTCTATGATAAGCCAATTTTGAACTGCTCAGATTGACTCTCATCATGCTATGTAATAAAGAGGTTGCAGTTGTGTGTGTGTGTGTGTGCGTGTTTGTGAACATGTTTGCATGTGTGCATGTGTGTGTGTGTATACAAGCTAAGGTAAAGGGCAATTTCAGTTCATAGAATCTCAAGTTGATGAACAATCATAATTTCCTATAATATGGAAGTAGGAAAAATGTAAGTGTACTGTCAAAATAATAGACAGATACATAAGTGTCTTTCTGAAATGTCAAAAGTTAACTTAACAGAGTTAGACTGACAGGCTACATCAGTTCTACTGGATATGGTTTATTAAGTTGTCCTGATTTTTTCTTGAGACTATGGGTGTCCACAACCACAACCTCTGTAATGTCCATCTTAATTACTAATGTTAACTCTCAGATCACATGCTGCACTTCACATGGTAATATACCTGTAGCTATGTATTCCAGAGTGGCTACAAATGGCTTAAAGTGGTCACACAGAAAACAAAACAGTCTCATCAAGGCAGAGTTGGAGAGCTGCTACACAGACAGAGTCACTGAAGATGCTTAGACAAGATGCTAACAAACCCCACTGAAGAGCTTATACACTGAGGCAGTGAAGTAGAGAATCTTTCAGGTGAGTCACAGGACCAGATGTAAGCGCACAAATGGATGGATGGTGGATGGATCGATGGATGGACAGATAGCAATTAAAGTGGGTCTTGTCCATTCTCCACCATTGAGTGGAGACTGGGGACTGACTTTCACACGAACTCCGGTGCCCCATTTTTGAGCACGTCCCCTGGATGGGGAGGCCTGGTGGCACTCAGAGGAAGGATAGCAGGCTACCAAGAAGAGACTTGATACCCTATGAGAATATACAGGGGGTGGAGGTCCCCCTCAGTTACAGTCATAGGGGAGGGGAGTAAGGGGAAATGGGAGGGAGGGAGGGAGGAATGGGAGGGTATGAGGGATGAGCTAACAACTGAGATGTAATATGAATAAATTAATAAAATATTAAAAAATAAATACATAAAAATAATAAAGTGGGTCTTGTCAAACAGAGGGGATTGCTGACTGAAGCCCCTTGGGAACATTCAAGGAGTTTTCTGCTAGTCTGTCCCTTGATACATGCCCCAGGTGAGTAGGCGACAGGTCAATGGTTAGATCACCATTGCAGTGTTAGGTGTCCCTCATTTTGTGGGATCCTGGTGAGGGTGTTGTAGCCTGTGCATCTGGTACAATCGATGAGTTCATGCACCTGGTTTTCCTGAGGTGGTGGACCCTTTAGCTGCACTGTCCTTGCTGCATTTGCTGATGGCAGTGGCTTCTGTGAGATGGCCTCACTCTGTGTATGTGCCTTCACAGACTGACTTGGCCTTCCAGCTGGCCCCAGCCACAGTTCTCTCACCAATGACACAGCAGACTTTTCTAAGATTCCCTCAGGTAAGTGGCCTGGCCTGGCATGGCCCCCGCTGTGTTGGCCGTGGCTGGTGTTCTGATCTCTGTGGTACCCAGAGATCAGATGCACAGAGGCCTTCGCTCAGATAAAGAGCTACAACACAGCACCTGGGGTCTGGCTTTGCAAGCCAGCCCCCTAAGTCAGACAACACAGATCTCAAGGGCAGGGAGTTATTGTTCTGGGGGACAGTCTTTGCAGCCTTCCAGGCCTCTCTTCTCTGAGGCCAATCACCTCAGAACATGAACAGAAATGACTGTTCTGACCTCTGTTGCAGTGCTGGGTCACTTTGCCTGGCTTTGAATGTCTCGTGAGCATGCATGAACTCACATTATGAAATTCTGCGCCTGGCTTCTGTGACACAACATGTTCTATGTGAAATTCAGCCATGTTGTTTTAAGTGGCAGTGATATGTTCTCTTACCATCATATTCTTTGTAAAAAATGTGCCCCAGTTCTTTTCCTATCTGTTGTTGTTACTAAACTTTTGTATTGTTTCCAGCTGGGCCTAATATGGCTGAAATTGTCATAGAAACATCACGTTCAGTTGCATGTATTTTAAAATCTGAACCTCTGTGTCTTAGAGTGAAATATAACTAGTGTCAAACTGTCCTTTGACCAACACTCTAGTCAGAACTTCAGTCTTCTTGATGGGAGGCTACTTCCTTGCAGGAACTAGTCTGAACTTGAATGCAGCTAAGATACATTTGGGAAAGTCCCTTGCTTGGCGATTGTTTAGCCTCAATGTCTTATCTCCCTGGCCAGTCTTAAGTAATAATCTAGTCAAGTCAGGTTGGACAGAAACTCCTTATTCTTTGTGCTTCATCATAGTCAGTGCTCAGCCACTGACCTCACCTGTTCCTCGGTGGAAATTTCCACCTGTCCTCCTTGGAGGAGCAGTTAGGAATACTCTCTCTTCCCCGCAGCTACACTCCATTGCAACGGCAGCTGCATGAATTGCCACAGCCCCTCACAGCATCTTAAATGTTTATTTCTAGGATGTCTCAGTGGGAGGGACTTGTCAGTTTTTTTTTTTATGGTTTCATTGTAAAATTGTTTATTGCTGCTATATACAAACATGATACATTTTACATGTAGGCCTTAGCTTCAGCGATCTTGACAAATTCACTTGTTTCTAGCAATTTGTGTATTTGTTGTCAGTGTATATGTGAATGTGAGCGGGGGACATGTTTAATCATTTTAAAATCTTGCATCATTTGATATTTCATTTTCATGCACTACTAAGGACCTCTAGCGTGATAATTAAGATGTATAGGAAGAAAGGATCTCTCTTTGCTGCTTTGCCCAATCTCAGGATAAGCCTTCAGAAAACATTCCATGTATCATCATGAAGCACACTGTTATCAGAGGTACTCTGTAGCTGCCTGTTCATGATCAAGGCCAGACTCACAACACAATGAGTTCCAAAGTAGCCTGGGCTACCGTGTGAGACCTTGTCACAGCCGGCCAACAAAGCAGGGTCATGAATAAGTCTTTAATGCTATCTGATATTTCTGAATAGCTACTACGATGAGGGCATCATTTTCCTCTTTATCCTGGTTATACACAGTTACACGGATTGGTCTGAGTGTTAAATTGCTCTTGTATCTTAGAATAAATTCTACTTGATCATGGTGTAATATCTTCTTAAATTTACTAATATTTTGGTAAGAATCCTAGCTCTCATGTTCAGGTGACAGACTGGCATGTTCTCTTCCCTTCCTGTAATACCCTGGACAGCCAAGCTTGCTCCGACCTCACACATGTCCTTCAGAAGTCATGATTCTTCTAGTCACTGGATGGTTTGTATGGCTATTTCTAGTTCACTGCTTTTCAGTTAGATTATTCTTGTACCTTCACCATCTATGTTCTGAAATCACATATTTTAATTATCACTTATTTCTAAATACTTTCTAATTTTGATTTTGGATTCTTTTTAGCCTGTGAACTAAATAGAGGCATGCTGCTTAATTTCCAGCCATTCAAGACTTCTCTAACTGATCTTTCTCTGATTTGTAGTTTAATTTCACCGTAGTTGGAAAATGTGCCTGGAGACTTATTTTTTTTTAATGTATTTGTTAATGTGTTTGTGATTCCGGGTGTGTATGTGAACTTGTGACCTGTGTATGTTCATGTGTATATGGGGGTCAGAGGTTTACATCCAGTGTCTTCCCTGATTGTGCAACACTTTGTTTTTGGAGACAGAATCTCTTTCTGAATCTGAAGCTTATAGATTTTGCTAGATTGGCTAGGCAGCAACCCCACCCCCACCCCCAGAATCCTCCTGTTCCTTCAGACCACATATACAGTGCTGGGCTTAGAAGCATGGCCCACTACAGTGTTAGGTAGGAGTCCAGACTCGGTCCTCATGTTTGTGTGATGAGCCCTTTGCTGATTGCATTGTTCCCTACAGCCCATAGTTGGACATTTAAATCCTTTAAAATTTGTCAAGACTTGCATTTTCCATTAGCTCATGGTCTGTTTTGGTAAAATACTTCGTATTCATTTGAAGAAAATGTGTATTCTGCAATTGCTGGGTATATTTTTCTATATATGTCAGTTGAGCCAGGATCAAGTCTTTTCTGTTCCATTAATTTGTTGTCTTCTTGTTCTTTTAGTTACTGGGGTAAAAGTGTTGGGAAAAAAGCCAACTTATGATTGCAGATTTCCCCCTCTCTATTCCTTCATGTTAGGTTTCACTTTACATGTATTTCAAGCCATATTATTTGGTGCATACAAGCTTAATAATATTGCATAATCATCTCCTATATATATTTCCTATTTATAACAGCTCTACTTGCATTATGACTTTTTATATTATTTATACTCTATTATTGTTTTTAGTACTGAAGGATTTTAGTACTGAAAGATTTAAAATAAAAACAACTATAACATGGCCACCACAATGCCTGGCACCTTCAATTAACTCAATAAAATGGTCTTTGTACCATTCATTTCTTGGTTTTGGAAGAATAGATGTGAGAGTGGGCAACAAGTTGAAGCACGCTAGGGGTCCGTATCAGACCCTGTAAGGAAGAATGAGTTAAGATGTCAGTGTTAAGGAGGGAGCTCAAACCTCTTTGTCACACAGAGCCTCGGCATGACTCCCTGCTCCACTTCCCTCATTTCAGCTTTGCTGAGAGTGCCAACAGTCCCTCAGAAGAAAGCACCTAAGCACTGACGGTGGAGAAATGTGCAGATGTTTTGAAAGGAATTAGTCATCAAAATTTACATGTGCAGTTTTAACATAGCAATTCCACTTTTGAGAATCTAGCTTACAAACACACTGGGTTAACGACTTCTCATATATGTGAGACAAGCTCACATAGACTTGTAAAATTATATGTACAAGGACGTCTCACAAAGCCTTCCTTAGGTTAGTGAGATTTTGAATGGACCAAAATGTCTATTAATAACATAATCTTATTTAACATTTACTTTAGCACATCTTATTTATCCATCTGCAATGTTTATAATAGTATACTTTTTGTAATAGAAAAGATTATGAATAAGAAATACTGAACTAGAGACTGTTTTGGAACCCTAACCTGTTAATGTAAGAATGGTCATCATGTCTTCTTTATTGATGCTCTGGTCTCTCTCTTTTTCTTTATTCTACATCCCACTTTCTTCATCTGTTATCTCATTCATGCTCTTCTTCCCAGGGAGAATTAAGGTCATGCTGATATACACGTTATTCCTCTTGGAGTTTTGTTCATTCATATTGCATCTGCTTCACAGAACCAGGAAGATTAAAAAGTGATTTCCCACTAACTGCCCTGCTGTGTTCTGCACTCTCCAGCCAATTGTCATCCAAAAGCAGCTTCTTGATAAGACCAACAGACTGCAGCTGGGAAGGGAAGTAAAATTAGCTACCATCTGGGGTCCTCTCCACCCATCCCAGGAACCATCTTGCTGATAAGAGCATTGCAATTCAGGGGCACTTGGGGATAATGGATGAGGAATTTATTTGGACCCATTGCTGGGCACTCCCCACCTTGGTCACTAAGCTGGATACCCCAACCTCATCCAGGTTAGACTATCCCACTTCTAAGTCCCCTCTTTCACTGAAATCCCTGGGGCTTGTTCACCTGTGGAGTACTTAGAGAGGAAGGGAATAAGGAGTCTTCATATTGGGGTAGAATTAAAATAGAGAAACCATCACATCTTAGACCTTTCTTTGATAGGACTTTATTATTAATATTATTATTACTGGATCAATTTATTTGTTCACTATTGTTCTGTTTAGATTTCTTATTTCCTCATTATTTGATCTTGGAAGAGAAATTATCCATACCTCAAATCTGATGTTTATTGATTTTTGCTCTAAAGAGTTTTTTATTGCTGAAACTAAGATGTTGAAGTTTCCTTCCATTGGCCCACTGTGGTTTGTCTCTCTCTTCAGAACTGTACGTCTTTTCATTATGTATGATCCTGTCTTCAAAGCGTCTCATGCTTCTTTTGTAGTACCAATCATGAACTTATTTAATTTTTTCATATGTTTTATTTTCTTTAGGATTCCCACTGGTTTCTTTCTTTCTTCCTTTGAGTTTTTAATTGCTTATTTTAAGTCAACATTACTTTCCACAACATCCACATTAATTTACAGAGCCATTAATATGCATCTGGTGCCTAGCAAAAGAGACTCAGCTATGCATGTTTATATTGAGGCTCTTTAGACTCATCTGAGCTCATCTCTGATACAGGGGATGTTTTCACCCTCGTGTATCTCCTCATCTCTGATACAGGGGATGTTTTCACCCTCGTGTATCTCCTCATCTCTGATACAGGGGATGTTTTCACCCTCGTGTATCTCCTCATGCCTGCATTTATTTATTTACTTAGCATTTCTTTTTTATTGACAATATATTTTTCCACATACAGTATATACTGACTACAGTTTCCCCTCACTTTACTCTTCCCAGTCTTTGCACACCTTCTCTCTCATCTGGATACATTCCTTTCCTGTCTCTCACTAGGAAAGAACAGGCTTCTAAGGGAGAACAACCAGACATAACAAAATAAAACGTAAGATAAAACAAATATCATCACATTCAAATTGGACAAAGCAAACCAACAGGAAGAAAAGAGCCCAAGAGAAGGCACAAGAATCAGAGACCACTCATTTATACACTCAAGAGTCCCATAAAGACATTTCTCCTTGCTTCTAAATGCCTTTCTGTCCATGGCTTCTTCTTTGAAATATAATATTTCATTATTACAATATTTTAAATATATTAATATTATTTCAGAATAATGTCTTTTCTCCTTTTCTTGAAGCCTCGTGAGAGCTGAAGTCATTTTTATTCAATTATTTCCAAGGCAATAACTTAGAAAGTTGCTTCAATGGCACTAAAACGTTACAAACAATAAGCTCAGGAGACTCTGTTACAGATCAGTACCAAGGAGCAAGGACAACAACCGTGTTCTAAGGTCTCCTCTCACAGTGAGAGAAGATGTCTGAGCACTAGTGGTGGGATGTGAGCCATAGTGCATTTAACACAGACCAGATATAAAGAACCTTGCAGTGGGGACCTTGTCCAGTAAACAGCTTCGTTGTCAGTTATAAACATATATTTCTGTCTGCACAGATAAATAGAGATGAGAAATTAATCAAAGTAACATGGTTTCTCCTACAGACAGATACACTGCCTAGTTCAGACTCAACCTCCTTTTCTGGGCCCAGAACTTTTTTTTTTCTGACTTCAATAAAATAAGCTTTTCTTGACTCAGATTTTATTTTGTGCTTACCTTGAGCAATATTCTTTTTATTGTTTTTTTCCATAATGGGAGCCTTATACTGTATTTTAACCCTTTCTCCAAATAGAGTATTCAAAGGTTTTTTTTTTTTTTAATTTTATTTGGCGGGGGGCAGGGGAGCATCTATCTGCTATGAAAAAGTCCTGAACAATATTATAGAAAAGCCCAAATGTTGAAGCTAACTTTATTTTTGTTGGCATTTCCTATGAAGGTAAAGGTCATGGGCATCCTATCTAAGAAGGAAGGTATTATGTATATTTGTTCATAGGAATTTTGTTTCAGTCTCGTTCCTTAATGCTCTCGTCTTCCTGTTTAAGGTGCAATGTGCTACAGCTGTAATAAGGCAAATGCTTGCTGTCAAAGCCAGTGTCGTTAAAACTCCCTTCAGCACCAGACCATCTCTGCTATGTACAGGAGCAGAGTTTTGGGGCGCAGACAAGGACACCAAGGCAATGTTTGACACAGCTGACTTGAGGGAGTTCCGGTCCACGGCGCTCACGGCCACATACACCATGGCGGTGTCTTGGTTTTCTTCACCAGCTTCCTGTTTAGGTTCACTGGTGACAAGCTTGGGCGAGATTGTAAATGTCTCCCTGGCCCCAGCTTGCTGAGGAACTAGCTGTGACGTGTTCACTAAAATGGCGTTGTCAAAGTCATCCCGAATAACCCGTAGACTTTTACTCATTTTTATTTCATAGCTTGTAGCTGAAATGTAAAAGAAAAAAAAAAAAGATATGGGAAAGTTTAGCCTCTTTCAGTAAGTTCTTTAGTGTATAGAAAATTAATAATGAAAACAGCCACAGGAAGTCAGACTATCAAGGAATATACAAGTGAAAACACACTACCACATCATAGTGTGAAGACTCATACCAAAATCTGAGCAGGGAGGACTTGCTCTTTGTTTTTGAAAGCAAGATGCAGCATAACCAAGATGTCACCCTCCCTACAAGTAACTGTGGGGATTTTATGTTGCTTCATCGGTAAAGTTTATGGGAGAACCAGTAGAAATGACCACGCACACACAGAAAAGGAAATCCTGCCTATGGAAAGATAGTTATGTAACAAACCCAGCAAACCTACGTTGGCCCTGATCCAAATCCTCTCCCGGTGCTGTCCAAGACAGGGTCACATCCTCTCCCACTTTTACGGCTTCCAGGTCAGTAATTTTGCATGGCGGGAATGTGTCAGGATGGGACCCAGCTGGGACACCCCACGCTGAGAAGATGCCTCTCCGGAGCTTACGCGACTGAAGCCCCACTGCTCCTCCACACGTCTGCGGCCCAAGTTTTGGGGAGCGTTCATTTTAATGTTATCTGGAGCACAAAGGAACGAGCAAATAACTAATTGCAGACAGCCTTGCTGATGTTGAGACATCATTAGAGTTTACTTCGCCAATATGTGTTCATTCGTCCATTTATTCCACCCATACGTATGCGTCGGGGGCATATTGCTGTACTATGAATCAGACCAAACAGTCTCCCTCATGAGATTTATAGCTGTGGCAGTCAGATCAAGTAAACAGATATATATATATATATATATATATAAACTGTGACTAATAAAGAATAATACAGAGTCAACGTGCTCTGCAAAAAAAAAAAAAAAAAAAAAACAAAACACATCAGCTAGGGTAGTATTGAGGAAGAAAACATTTTGCAAAGGCTGAGTTGGCCAGGTAATAAATAAATGAAGAAGTGTCCTGGCCAAAAAGAACAGCTTGCATAAGAAACTAGGTTCAGATAAACTGCAGGTCAGAGAAAGCTAAAGAGGAGAGTGGCTGTAGGTATAGCTCAGAAGTAATGCATTTGCCTAGTGTGTGGTGCCCTGGGCTTCAATCTCCAGCACAGTGAACAGAAAATGGAACAAGACCTTGAGGTGAGACAGGATAGCAGGTAATGAGTGACCTCGGGGATCAGTGTAGATTTGAATCCCAGTGCTGTGAGGAGCAGGAAGTGACATGATTCATCATTTTCTTTCTGACAGGTCCTTAGAAACCTCAGTAAGGAGGAAGCCATTGAAAAAGAGCCAGTAGTCACCGTGGGGGAAGATGGCGGCAGCCTTCTGAGGTGACATTAGAGGTAAGAAAGGGTAAGTCAATGTATAATTTGCAGACACACATTGGTGCTAGATTTGAACATGGAAGGGTGAAAGAAAAGTTGATTAAACCAAATTCCTATAGCCATGTGTGGGAAAGAGAACCCGTTTTGATAAGTTGTCCTCTAAGATCCACACACTTGCTTTAGCATGTATACACACAGTAATAAACACTAAATAAATACGTATTTTTATTTTATATGTATTGTTATTTTGTCTTCATGTATATCTGTGTGAGGGTGCCAGATCATCTGGAACTGGAGTTACAGACAGTTGTGCACTGCCATGTGGGTGCTGGGAATTGAACTCAGGTCCTCTGGAAGAGCAGCCAGTGCTCTTAACCACTGAGCCATCTCTCCAGCCCCTAAATACATATTTTTAAACTGCTTCCTAAAATAATTTCTAATTGGTGTTATTTGATAGAAGAAGACAGCCAAAGAGTCAGAGATTAATAGTTAAGTTATAAGGCTTATGATTCCTCTAAATTAGAACTAGTTAGGTATGAGTTTTAAGATGTAAAAGGTTTACGCTGGATTCATAATTTAAAAATTATAAATTTAGGCACCTAAATGTTACCAAAACCATATGGATTAATGAAACTATGTGATAATGATTTTTTTCATCTTCCTATGATGGCCAGGTATTTTAAATATCTTGCTCTATCAAATATTTCATTCCACTAGCAAGGCAATGAAGAGGATGAAATTTTTGTGCCATACATTTATTGATGACGAAACAGAGAGATGCTGAGCTAAGTAGCCTGCTCCACGTTACAGAGCAGTAGATGGGGGAGCTAGGCTTCAGGCCCAGGCAGTACCACCCCACAAGGCAGAAGAGAAGAACCTGAGAGGGGCGTGGCTCAGTCAGGAGACACGTGCCCAGTATGCACAAAGCTTTGGGTGCCATTCCCAGCCCTGAAAAACAAACACAAAACAAAACAAAAAAAACTAAACCAAACCAAGCAAATCAAAGATGAGAGATAGCTCATCTAAAAAATTCTCTATTTTTAGAAATAAAAACTATTAGAAATGGTCCTATGGCTTATTTTTAGAGATAGCAGAGCACATTAGTTTTTTGTGCTTTCTAACAGGAACTAAAATTACATTTAACTACAACAAAATAGGAGAAAGTATATCTCCTATTTATTCGGCATTTTTAAATGAAGGGATGCAAACCTCCGCCCTGTTGTCTGTCATGGCCAAGTTAACATTTATTTAGGACTCATTTCCTGGTCACTGGAGTTGTTTGCACCATGTAATTAAACTTTCTGTTCTTGCCTAAATTTCTATAAAGGAGATATGGGACCCAATGAATTGTAAGGAATCGTTTGTCTGTTACTGCAACCAAACTATCACAAGACAGGCTCAAAATAAATTACTAAAATAATGAGAGACTCAAACAAAGATATTAAAATATTTTCTGTTATTCTCTACGACCAATCATTAAGGATTGAAAGGGCAGTCAGTTAACAGTGACTTGAGTATAATATTCTCTCTCTCTCTCTCTCTCTCTCTCTCTCTCTCTCTCTCTCTCTCTGTGTGTGTGTGTGTGTGCATGTGTGTGTTACTCGGGAATCTTAGTGCATGCCAGACAAGTGTCCTACCACTGAGCTGTAGCTATAGATAGATGTACATGGTTTGGAAATCTCACGCCTCTTTCAGTTCTCTCACTCCTTCTCTCCGCCTCCCTCAGTCCTGCCGCTGCCTCTTTGTCTCTCCTTCTCTCTCTCCCTCCTCCTTCTTTTATCCTCTCCTTCTCCCATCACCATCTGCTTAGTACACACACACACACTTATCAGTAATACACACATGACATGATAGCATGCACATTCGCAGTGCAAATGGTCCTTACCGTTTACTATGTAACCCGGCACATACATAGCATGGTTTCCTGGGACAGAGTGGGCTAGGGTGCTTACGCTGGGACAGTGATGGACACGCACTGTCAAGCTATATCTACCACTAACAGCAAAGGAGAAAAAATACCTGGAGTATATTCCATCATTTTTAATAACATCAGCACCTGTGTATATAGGCAAAAACAAAGTGTTAGCATGTCATTACAGTTGGTTGCCGCTATTTAATGAGTTATTAAAACATTTGTTCTCATATTGTAGAGAACACAGAGTTCTTTGTGCTTACAGGGGTGGACTGTTAAGCACACAGGGATGTTCCTTCGCAGGGAGGAATGCAAGGCCTGCTATCCACCCAGAAGGCTGGCAGCACAGGTACTTTCTAGCCTGGCGACCTTTGTGCAGTCTGAGTGACCAGAGACCACAGCAGATCCTCCTCAGGCCTCAGCATCAGCTTAGTTTTTTCCATCAGTCTATAGAACCTTCCTTTATGGAAATGTCACACAGGCTTTACAGAGAGTCTCAATGTGGTGATCTTTATTTAGCTTCCTTTGTTCCTCAAAGAGATTTGTGTATGCTTTGCTGTGCCTGTAGATTTAAGTTAATTATCACCAGAAAAACTTCCATCAAATTGTGCTGTGCTTAAAAATGCCCAAAATAAACAACTTTGTGTCAGACTTTCAAATTCGAACCGAACAACCTTGTCTTCTGCAGATCTTCTCTCTGCAGACCATTGAAGGCTGTAGAAACAGCCCTATCCCGACAATATTATTTTCACCCTGTTATATGTTACTGTAACTACTTTTGATATTATCGTGTGGTTTAAAATACAATTTCTCCCAGTGATTGCTTAATCCTTGAAAAGTTGTTTTCTTAAGCTGAATAACCTGTGAACTTATCACTCAGAAAGAACCCACCGTCATCTAATGGGGAACAGCTTATGCCTATTTCAGTGATAACACTTAAAATCAACTTGGAAGTTTTCATTCGTATGATCCAAAATAATAGTAGAATATATTGTATTAAATTCTATTTTCAAGTAAAAATTAATAATAGTTTCTACAGAAACAAAGCACATTCTTAGGATTATGTATAGTCATATGGTCATAAGTATTCACCATTTTGAAATAAACTGTTTCCAATAGATAAATTCAAATGTTCATACATAAAATTTTCATTTAATTTCAAGAGAAGCCTTTATTGAAGGGGCCTAATGACATGCTAGCAGCTTTAGCAATTGGTAAAATAGTGTAGAGCTAGTTTGTTTCCCTGTTGGAGGACATGCTAGACTGCCCATGAGCATGGAAGATGTTCCCTGGGCTGCAGTTAGCAAGTGTTGGTTCCTGCCGCTCACTGTGCCTCACTGCTGGGGTCGTTCGGAGAGCCTGTCTGGTGCTGCTTTCTTCTATTCACTGTGACTCTCAGAAGGCAGCACAATCCAGGGCCAAGCCTATGGCTTAGGGCAGAAAGATCTAGATCCCAGAACAACAATGCATTCAAGGCAGCTCGTCACGCTGGGAAGCAGCTTGTCATTCCCTCAAGATCATGTCTCTCACACTATACCTCAGGCTCTGAATGTCGACACTGTGTTATTGTTGCAATGCTCAGAAGCCAGCTTTCTCCACCATAGGGTCAGGCTCCGCAGCATGAGCACACTGGTGGTCTGTTTATGTAAAATAAGTGGCAGCCATCTTATCCATGAAGATTTAGATTTAGATGATGATTGTCAATGGAAAGAAAAGCAGATCCAGCATTTGGTGGCATTTAGATTGTCTATCTGTGTTGAGAAATTGCAAGGGAAGTTTTGTTCTTCCTAAGCTGCCGTAGCCACCTCTTCTAATCACTGATGCAGAAGGAAATGGGGCGGGGCCTTGTCTAGGGAGTCAGGGAACTTGGGCTTACGCTTTGGATCTGTAACAGTTCGGCTTTGAACACCTCTGAGCCCCAGTGTTATGTCTGAGTAACATAAAATGGGTGTGTGTCCCCTTCCTTCCTCACCACCCCATGTACACCCCTCCCAAAAATGCATGTTCCATGGAAGCAGAGGACCTTTCCCGACTGAGGAGGGCCAGTCTTGGATCAATGGTTATATGAGTAGCTGGGGCCCCCTTCAAACACACTTTCAGGAATCTGGCAAGATTGACTAAAAAATCAGCTGGAGGGAAGGAATGTGTCAGGGCCTACTAACATCTACACAAATGTCATCACAGTGCAGTGCCATGCTACCCCTCGTCACCTGCTCCATTGTCCAACAGCTGCAGTACAACGGGATCTCTATCCTCCGGCTCAACTGTTGCCACCACTGTAGCATTGAGAATGGGATACAGACCCTTCCTCACATTCGCATAAATTATCACAGGCTGAGGAAAATGGGTGCTGTCTCTTTCCACAAAGGCTTCCACAGTGGCTGGGGACATGGCCAGGCTGGAGGCACGGGAGGCCACTGTCACCTTCAGGGCTTGAGGAGAATGCTGGGTGTTGTTCAGCGTGTAAGTCCAGTGTCCATGCTGCAAAACAAGGCATTGTTTTTGTCAGGCATTAAAGAAAACAAAAACCAATAGTTCATTGATACTGCTTTTTTTTTTTTAAATACAAAAGAAAGATATTAGAAAAGGTACTCTTCGTTAAGTGATGCCTAGGCAGTTCTAGAGGGTAAATACATGCTGAGTTTATTTGGAGCAGTGAGTCACATTTTGATTGCCAGTTTTAAAACATCGCTGCAACTGTGCACAGCATCAAAGGATTTTTGCAACTATTACTCTGAACTCCTTTACCCAAAACAAAGTTAAATACTTTAATTCATTTTTTACAACTGATAAAAGTACGCAAATCAAGTAGATCAATGTGGTAGCCATAGACACCCTGGACTAATATAACAACATTCTTTTTTTGGCTCCCTGCCTCTCAAGCCCAGAAACTTCAAAGAATACAAAGGTATCCACACAGCTAGAACATAACCTACTGTTCTAAACAGGTCAGTATTGAGCAGTGCCTATGCCCAATAATTTTTATCGATTCTGCTACGTGCAGTCCTCTTGTTTATGTGAGCTACCTGGAAGAAACAATACAAATACACATTTGAAAGAAAACCACTAAGGTTTTTGTGTAACAAGATTGTTTCTTTTTTGACTGAGCTATAGACCTCCCTCCTCTGCAGCCTTCTGTTTAAACACTAGTAATGAGGAGAAAAGACTCAACAGAAGGGCAGTGGATCAAGGTGAGACTCGGAGAGGGGTGTGCTGTTGCTTGCACACTCTAGCCAGCATCCCTGGTCCTTACATGAGAACACAGTGAATTTGTGTCCCTTGGGAACAGAGAAGGAGGCATTTTGGAGAAAGGTATGGGCTGGGGCAGAAGCCAGGCATAAACGGCTCAGTAGCCACCATGACTGTTGGCATCTTGGAAGTGCTGCAGAGCTCTGAGCAGGATGCAGGCTTTCCAAGGGTCAGCCAAAGGGCTGATGGGTACACTGGAGGTTGCCAGCGCAGAGTCCAGGGAAGAGGCCACTGAGAATCTGGGCCAGGTGGCACACCTGTATAGTCCCAGTGCTTGGCAGTTCGAGGAGCAGACGTTAGAGGGATGCTTGAGTCTTGGAGCTTGAGACCAGCCTGGGCAACATGGCCAAGACCCTGACTTCGAACAATAAAATTATAGGAGTGGGCAGATGCGGGTAGTGCTTGAGGAGGCAGTCGGATCTGAGGGATTCCCATGTCGGCTCCCAGCCTGCAGTGCTCCCCTTACCTTCAGGGTCCACCCCACTATGCTCCATGCCGTCCTGAGCAGCCCTCGCTGCTACTGGGCCTCCTTGCCCCCCTCTCCTTCCATCACTTACTTACACACTCCATTAATATGCGGTCTTCTGCTTCATCCATCTTGTTACCAGCAGTCTTGCCTTGTCCTTGAGCCTTCCAATGTTCTATCTCTTCTGTCCAGAATGCCATAGCTACTTCCATGTCTCGCCTTTGCAGGATGATGCCCTCATTGCTAAGGAAGCTTCCTTTCCCCTGTTATGTATGTTCTAGTCACACCCGGTGTTTACTCCTAGCCAGGACTCTTTATTCTAAGTACAAGACCCAGAACACAGTTGCTACTAAAAACCTTATGTATTTTATTGGTCATATTATAAAGTCTGTATAGAGTTGCTCTCAAATATATAGGAAACTATATCTATGTGGATATCGCCTGTAAAGAAAAATCCAGGTTTCAAAAAATGACTAATGCTATAGAGAACACTAATTTCCCCTGAACATGACAAGGTTTTATCTAGTACTTAATGCTGTAGACATACTTTGGTTGCTTCTCTCTCTCTCTCCTCCTCTTTTTTTTTTTTTTTTTTTTTTTTTTTTTTTTGGTTTTTCGAGACAGGGTTTCTCTGTGTAGCCTTGGCTGTCCTGGACTCACTTTGTAGACCAGGCTGGCCTCGAACTCACAGTGATTCGCCTGCCTCTGCCTCCCCAGTGCTGGGATTAAAGGTGTGCGCCACCACCACCCGGCCCTTGGTTGCTTCTCTTAAATTTTTAACATCCACTAAAATGATTTTTGGAAAGTTTTGATGTGTCCGCACATCTCCTTTACATAAGACACTTAAGCAGGTGATTCATTTGCAAGCTCTACACTTGGCTGAGCACTGTTGGTTATGAGCAGGTTCCCACACTGACCTTAGCAGTTCCTGGAATCCTAAGGCTAGCTGTCCGAAAGGCCAGATTGATGACAAAGTCACTAGTGCTGTATTTTCTTCCACTAGGATCCAATAATACAATCTCAGGGGGACCACCGGTCTGCCACATGACTACAAAAATTGTGTCGTTGCCCACAGTGCTATCCACAGTCACAGTGCTCGTCAGTTGATGCTGGGGTTGCACAATTTCACACAGGCTTTCAAGCTGTTGAAGAGAATGTATGTAAAAGCTTCTAGTAAGTACATAACATTTTCCTTCTTTCGCAACAACAACAACAAAAAAGGAATATGCAAAAGCAAAATACATGTGATTCAGATGTGTACTGTACATATATAAATCAAAGCAAAATATCATATATCACATAACTAGTTATAACCTATCTTCTTATAGTTAATGGAAGTATAATGCATTATGATTTTTGTTTGTTTGTGCCAAGGTCTCGAGTAGCTCAGGCTAGCCTTCAATTCCTGATCCTCCTGTCTCCACGTGCAGGGGTTATGCTCACATGCCACGATGCCTGGCTTCACTAGTTATCTGTCTGGTTGTTTTCCTGTGAGGCTGGGAATTAAACTGAGAGCTTTGTGCATGCTAGGCAAATGCTCTACCATTGTGTTACACATCCAGTCCACTCCATTACATCCAAAAGCAACTCAATTCTTCTCATATCACCTCTCATGAAACAGGCATTGGCTCTCCATCACCAATTATGATAATGAGCTCTTGGAAGATTTTGTTTGTTAATATGTTTCAATGGTTTTAATCTGTATAGCTATACCCGGATGCTTTGTAAGAGAGTTTTAAAAAGTTATATGGTGCTTCCATTTTGTTTTATGAGGAAGGTTAATGTTATTCTCCTTAATGGCTGCATCCATTTTTCTCACTGACAGTATGGAAGAAATACTAGTATGCAATGGTCTAATCGTTGGAGCAGATCAGAAGATCATATCTTCAGGGCCAGAGACACTTTATTCTTTTGGCAAGGACACCTCACTGACATGTCATCTTTCACCTTTTTGATATGAGCTATTCTTCCTGGAACAAGGTGATATCTCAATGTAGCTTCAATCTTTATTTCTCTGATGATTGCTTATTTTAAACATCTTTTCATATGCATGTTGCTTATTTGCACATCTATATTTTTTGGAAATTGTCTACTTGACCTGTTGGCTATTTGTATGTCTAGTTTTTAAAAATGTTTACACTTGTGTTGATTGCCCAACTGTTTTGTTGTTGTTTATTTGTTTGTTTACTTGTTTGGTTTTATTTTTATTTTTATTTTTTGAGACAGGACCTTAGTATGTAGCCCTGTCTGTCTTGGAACTTGCTTTGTAGACCAGGCTGGCCTTGAAATCACAGAGATCCTCTATGTCCCCTCTATGTCCTGCCTCTATGTCCCCCGTGCTAGGATTAAAAGAGTACACCAGCATATCTGCCTTATTGCCCAGTTTTAAAAGTCGTGGTATTTCAACTTTTGCTATAGAGTTGTTGGAGTTCTTCATCTATTTTGGAAATTGACTGCTTGTCAAAGCACAGTTTTCAAATTCTGCTTCCTTCCACACGCTCTGTCTATGCTGGGATGAGTGTTTTCTTTACTAAGTGTCATTTTAGTTTGATGTAATCACATTAGTCCATCTTAGCTTTTATTCTCCCACGCTTTGGGAATCTTATCCCCCATCCCTGTCTCCCCTCCCTCCAAAATGCTGTTTATTCTAAAGAGCTGAAATATTTCTACTGTGTTATGCCCTGGTAGTTTCAATGTCAGGTTTCACCAGGAAGCCTTTATGTCTGTTGACTTGGGCTTTGAAATCGATGAGTAATAGGTGCTTTTGTTCTTCTGTCTAAGAGCATTCAAGCTCTGCAGCGACATCGATAGAAAAGATCCTCCTTCCTTCAGTGCATAGTCTCAACTTTGTTGTCAAAAGTCAATCGTCCAGCTGAACACAAGGTCCTTGCTTGGAATTCCAGCCTTCGGGAGGCAGAAGCAGGAAGACTGGTGAGAGTTTAAGGCCAGCCTGCACTAGTGGGCTAGCCTAATGAACAGTTTTGCTAAGTAGAATACTATTGGTGCGCAGAATTTTTCTTTAGCACTTCAACTATCTCTCCAGGCCTATAGCATTTCTGCCTAGATGTCTACTGTTTGTTGAGTTGGGAAACCCTTATGTGGTGTTAGCTTCTTCTTCTTCTTCTTCTTCTTCTTCTTCTTCTTCTTCTTCTTCTTCTTCCTTCTTCTTCTTCTTTCTTTCCTTCTTCTTCTTCTTCTTCTTCTTCTTCTTCTTCTTCTTCTTCTTCTTCTTCTTCTTCTATGAAGCTTCACTTTATCTTTGACCTTTGAACACTTGATTACAGTATCTCTTGGGGCATTTATTTGACTCCTGGTGATGGGACTATTATCATGTTTACTGGGCATATATAATCTGCATGTTAAATATTTCCTGACAATAATTCAGTAGGCTCATTGTTTAAACCAAGCATAACTTGGCGGGTTTACTCACCATCTGTGAGGAAACTGAAGGTGAAATTCTGTTAGAAACATTATGCAACTATGTCCAAACTCTTAAAATATGTAGACTGAAAAATGGTTCTTTCACAGATAGTTTGATTACAGGAAGCTTTTGTGCCCCCACACAAAAAAATTGTGCTAATTAAAGAGGCAATCTAAAACAGGCTGGTGGCTCATAGCCATGACTTCTTTAGTTAGAAGGTAGATCCAGGAGGACCAGGAGTTCAAGGCTAGCCTGGGCAAAATACAGTCTGAGCCAGGCGAACCCTGACTTAAAACAACACACACACACACACACACACACACACACACACACACACACACACAATGAAGGAGGGCAGAGATCTATAAATTATAGAATTTCATGAAATAATTCATCTTCCTCATAAAAGTGAGGAACTATAAAGATCTTGAAGCATCCAGAGTGAAACACATTGTGGTTGAGGGAAAATGAATGGAACTGAAAAAAGGAAAGCACAGCTTCTTATTTTTGTTTTGGGCCTTGTCCCCCACACTACCCCCACCCCACCCTCTCCCCCACCCCACCCTCTCCCCCACCCCACCCTCTCCCCCACCCCACTCCCCATCTTTAGCTGCATTTTTTCAGTCTTAAAGAAGTCTTTTCATGGACCTTGAAAGGTGAGGTGGTAATTACAGAAACTTACTCGTGGAAACGAGCAGCTCGGGCAGGAGGTAAATGATGCTTGGCTCTGGGAACACCAAGAAGCTCACTAGAGCCTTCTGAACAATGTAAACAGTACAGTGTGCCTGGGCCACTCCTCCATCTAAACACAGAATTCTGGCATTCTGACCTGTAAGCTCTGCTGAAAAATGTCTCCTGTTCCAGACGAGATTCTACTGAAAGCTTCTGTCATTCGGTTGGAATTAAATTTATCTGCAATGAAGAACTTTAAGCCTCCTGAAATACATGATATGGACATCAACTACTAAGATAGATAAAAAGAAATAAAAAAACAAAACTTCTTTGACAACTGTGTCTGATTAGAGTTAGTCTGGAGTCAGTGGGGAGCGTGCTCGGCTCCTTTTGAATGACCTCTGACATAATTATGAGGAGGTGGTGTTAGTTCATGGCTGTTTTCTCAGGCTCTACTGCTCTGCCCACAGCAGAAGACCTCAGTAAATACCTACCAGGTAGGCTTAGATCAAACAAATTCATAAATGATCTAAATCAATTACTAGTAGTTGCATTGCTATGCATTTTCATTTGCATTCTAAGAACATTATTTAAAAAAATAATCCAGTACTTAACTTCTGACGGTCCATATGTTGCATTAATTTTTATGGAATGTGAGTGAAATTATTCTCACCTAAATATCTCATCTAGAAAAATTATTGCCTTGTCTAGAAGAAGAGCAGACATGTATCTTACCATGCTGCTTGCATGTCTGCTCTAGAATTTGGCACAGTTAGTTAAATATGATTTCAGCTTCATAAATACGCATTCTCAGGCTGGTTGAACAAAGAAAAAAATTACTATTTTCACCGGGTGTACAAAACTTCAAGACTAGAGAAAACATTCAAAAATTGAGGATAGTTTAAGCTAATTTTAGCAATGATTTGTTCTTACTTTTTCCCCCAATTGGGACATGTAACCTGGGTTTCATAGCTGAACTTTGAACGTTCAGTCTTAAGGGTGTGCTCTAAACGACAACTGCCTAGGAGGTTTTACCTGTGAGACGTGATAACTCCCCCAGCGTTCCGACTGTGGAGGAACCCAGGGCAATAGAGTGAATGACGGCCCCACTGCTCATCTCGGTGAGCAGGCAGTTGTCGATGCGCTCATCTGCTCCGCTGGTCACTAATATGATGACAGAGCCATCAGCTCTTCCGTTCTGCTTCTCAACCACCTGAACATAGACAGCCATCAGCTGCTTGGAAGGGATCGTGAATCAAATAGTCTGACTAAACAGAGGACTTCGTGCTCATGTATAACTGCCCACCCCCGGCCTGCCTCGGTGTTACCCATACCTCTCCATGGTCCCCTGTGCTCTATGACCACCTCCTAGTTGCTCCTTACCTCATTCGGTCACAGCACAGTCTTGAGGACTTTGCCTCATAGGAGATACTGTGCTCATTACTATGTGAGAGCCTTTCCTCTAAGATTTAGCCAGTGCTCAGTAAGAGGGCTTAGAGCAGAAGCTCTCAACCTTAGTAATGCCTTGGAATTAAATGTCAATGTTTGAAAATTCATTGTTAGGCCATGCCTTAGATCAATGACAGAATCACAAGACACGAAGCATGGGTTTTGTCGCTTTATTGTTGTTATTGGTTTTCGTGCTTGAGGTTGACCTAAAATCTCATGCTCACTAAGCATGCGCACTAGCACTGAGCTACATCGCCACCTCCTATTTTTTCAATCAGGCGATGTCAGTAGACAGCTTAGGTTGAGCAACTGTTGGCTATGGGAGGCAACAGTCCTAGCCAATGTCTTGCTGTCTATCGCTTAGTGGACATGTGCGTCTCAGATGCTGACATTCTTGAAGCATCTCTCTCCCTCTCTCCCTCTCTCCCTCTCTCCCCCTCCCCCTCTCTGTGTTCATGCATGCACATGCGCACACATCTGTGTGTGAGTCCTGATTTATTTATCTTCTCATACCACCTTGGTTCTCGTCTTTGAAACCTGGTAAATTCGAAGGCAGAGACCAAGATGATGATTTTGCCTTGAAACACACATGGGTAGCAATGGCCACAGCTGGGGCCACTTCAGAACACATAGGGTCAGTTTGAAAAGACTCTAGAGGGTTCTTACATCCTTAGCCAGGCCCATTGTACTTATTTATTTACTCATTCTTTCAACAAGCAGGTGTTAGTTAATTATTACGTTGGGTGCTTTGTTAGGCCCAGGGAGTGCAGTGGGACTCAGAAATGGATTCTGACTTGAGGAATGATTCATCATTATCCCTGGAGAGCCGAGGCTGCTATGACCACACTGTGGAGTACACTCCTTTTCACAAACAAACAAACAAACAAACAAACAAACAGACAAACACTCCACCCCCCAAACCTGACTCAAAATGAAAAGAAGATAGTGATGGTACCCTAAACCCAGAGCATTCTTTTTTTTTTTTTCTTTTAAAGATTTATTTATTATGTATACAGTATTCTGCCTGCACACCAGAAGAGGGCACCAGATCTCATCATAGATGGCTGTGAGCCACCATGTGGTTGCTGGGAATTGAACTCATGACTTCTGGAAGAGCAGTCAGTGCTCTTAACCTCTGAGCCATCTCTTCAGCCAACCCAGAGCATTCTTACCTCAAAGCCTTTCTTAACCCCTGCACAGACATTTGTTTCTGTTTCCGTGGACACAGTGGTTGGCAGATGTGAAGCCAGCAGCCTCCGGTCAGCGACGCTGTTAATTTGTTGCAGCTGGGCTCGGATTTCTCCTTGGCTATCAAAAGTGACAATGCCAACAAAGGTATGAATTTCAACAACGTGCATCAAATAAAATCCAGCTGCTTGCTGGAGTCGAAGGAGTCTGTCTGCCTAGGTTCCCCAAGAGAAAAGGAAAAACAAAACAGAGGAAATGACATTTGATTGGTAGACCAATGGCGATGAAGTAATTCGATGAGCACAACTATCTGTTACTTCTTTACAGATGCTGCCCCATTCTTCAAGTTGTAAAAAAGACTGTCATAGTTCTAGACTTTTTTTTAAAATTAATTTTATGCTAAAAATGTGTCTTGGTTTTGCAGAAGAAAGAGTGCCGAGCAGCAAGCATTCACAAGTAAGATGGCACATCCTTACCCTTTCCTGTCAACTCAGAATTTAATGACCTATGATATCAATTGAGAATAAGTTTGTAACTGATTTTTTAAAGTTAGCTCAAGGGACAGGAGACATTGCAAAGGGACCTCGTAATAGAGAAGTGTGGTAGTTGGCAGGACCAATGCCATCACTCTGCTACAATGGCCGTTTGAGGCCATTAAGATCACGCTGTAGAAAGAGCATGATAATACATTTATTGGTTTTTATGGTTGCTATAAGGTTTGCCTATGATATATACATGGATGGCACTGACCAAGCATAGAGATAATTCTACCAACCAATGCATTAGGGTCACTTTTTTGATAGCTCTGAGGGGGAGGGAGGGAGGCAGTGTGCTGCATCTCAGTGACCAGCTGCTCATAAATAACTGTGGTACACAGACCTGCCTCTCTCTCACACCTCTCAGGACACAGTGCCAATTTAATGTCTCACAGATATCACAAACATTTTGATTGACTGACTCTTTCCAAAAATTACTTCTCTTACAAGCTGGAAAGAAAGTCAGTAGGGTGGATGAAACATGGATCTTGAATTCTGCCTTAGCCGTTTTTAATTATGTGGGCATAGAAAGTATTACTTGTTTGTGGCTTTGGTTTCTTTCCGTGCGGGGCACCGGGGAGTGAGTAGAACACAAGAGCTTTTGTCTTCATCTTGGTGGTCAGGCCACCGTTCCCAATCATGACCTCTAAGTGTGACTAGCGTGGACTAGGCAATAGCTTTAAATTGTACACAGGTTTTAGAAAGGGGACAGAAGTTACAGTTAGGGATGATGTGCGGATTTCATTTATCTCCCCACCTCAAACTCTAGGCCTCATTCTAAGTTTGTCTTGCCCATTTCCCAAGGAAATGACATGTCTTAGACTCTTTAAACCCCTTTGTGCCCCCATTGTACTCTGAGTAACAAAATAAGAGTTAAAACCTGATGGGAAAAGAAGACTGGATTTTAGTCACTTGGAGTCGGTGCATTACCTCCGCCATCTTCCTGGACACATCAACCACCAAGCACACCACTCTGTCACTAGCCTGCATGAGGGAGAACATGGGAGGGGGCGGGAGCTCGACCCCGCGCACCGGGAGGCTCTGATTCAGGTCTGAGGAGGCTGTGATCACGTCCCAGGTGCTTCGGAGGCTGCACATCCGGTTCTGAAGGTTTGGGGCTTCGTGGTTGTGGGTACTTGCGTTACAGAATTCAACCACCTGGAAAGGAACAAAGCACCCTTTTCAGACCAGACAGACTTCTCAGTCTCTCAGACAAGTAAAAGAAGGGCAGAGTCACCCTAAAGAAAGGTCATGTGCTTCCTTTTCTCAAGAATGACAGCAAGTTTGCAAACAACCCTTGACACCTTTTGCTTGAAATAGTAGCACCCTGAGGTCACAAAAGCAATCTCTTGTAACAGTTTGTTTGCACTGAGAAAACAGAGCAGGCTGTGTGTATATATACCTTAGTCTTAAACGTCCCTCCTCCCTCCCATGATACTGTGTTAAAGAAACATTCTGGGTGATATTATTCTGGCCAGCCCATTCTTTGGAAACCCATTAAGTGACACTGTATCTTTTCCTGTGGATCAGAAAACATATATTGATCTAGTTCAAATATTGATCTTTGTGAGGGTAAAACTACTTAAATCTACTCCATGAAACTCTTTTCCCATTTGGAAATCTAGGCCTAATTTACTTAATGATAATCAACCAATGCCAGAATCCTCCTTAAATTTATAGTTTGCAATGCAAGGTAATGCCTGTCTATTGTCAGTGGCGAGTCCTACAAAGAACAGGTACATCTGAGAATAGAGCCACGGGAGCTTAGAGTTTGAAAGAAATGTACAGGTTCTACAGTCTGGTCTCAGTTCTGGAGAGGATGATGCTGAAGCTGGGTACCATTTGCTCAGAATCTCAGTGAGGTGGTGGTCAGGGCCAAATCTTTGTTGCTTTGTTCAGTGATTTTTCTTTTTTCTACATTTCATGATTTTTAAACTTTTGCAACTGGATGTGTTTGCTTATGCTTGTCAAAGGGTTGGGGAAAAAATCATATCTAATCACAAACAACACGGGTCAAATACCGAGAACTGGGCTTGAATCAGAAATGAAAGTTGTAAATTAAAAACCAGAATGGATAAAGGCAAGAGATACGAGCAGTCACGTTCACCTTGCAAATGACTCCTAACAAGGATTAACACCAGGCTGAAGAAACAAGAAAGCGATGGAAGGGAGGGAGGAGAGCAGGGCGTCCCAAGGCACTCAGCAGCAATGGTTAGCCAAAGGAGAGACTACTCCATAAAGGACTGTGCCACCACACTCCCTGCCCAGCAGGGAGAAGAGCCAAAGATGATGACTTTCAGGCCTTGTGAGGTTTGATAGATAAATGAAGCCACGCAGGCTGGTTCCCTTAAATCTGTGGACTAGTCTGCTCCCTCCTTTCTGGCTCCACACTCTCAGCTCAAGGTTTTGGTGAGTTTGGCTATATGTGGTGACATCCTTTTCTTTGAGAAAATGAGCCAGCCAGAGAGATTGTGTAACCGAATGCTCTTTTAAAGATCAGTTTTTAAATGGATTTATAGGCTCTTCTTTTATGAGTTAATATGAAATTTTAGTCTACAAGATTTCAGCACAAAGATGAGGGTCAGTATACTCCTTGGGTTAGCTTGCGTGTCTTTTGAGGTTCTGGATTTTTTCAAAACAAAAGAAAGAGAACCCCAAGTGAAAGGAATACAGTTATTCCTTTATTCTCAAAAATTTCATACCTTTTCCTATGAAATAATACAGAAAAGGAATGCCACCACATGGGCAGCTCATTCGGGGCCTCAAAAGTTGTCTTACACTCTCCCTGGAAAGTGGATTTTTGCTTTTAAAAACAACTTGTGTGTGTTATCATTTGGAGGAAACAGGTTTTTAAAAAAATATGTAGGATGAAGACTAAATGAACTGTAGACCTCTGAGCCCTATTATAGTGACTCTTAGTAGTCCCACTGTGTACATGCGTAGGCATATTTGTATATCTGAGAAAGAGGTGGTAGCTTACAGGAGTTTGTCGCCCCAAGGACATACTTACAGAAGATAAACTTTGCATGAACATTATTGATCCAGTTGCGTTCTGTGTGCTGTTGTAGAGGAATGTGCACCCTCCCCTAAAGAGCTTGCTAATAATGCAGTCTTCATTGAGACAAAGGCCGTTTGCACACACAAAAGCTCCTGTTATGTCAGAAGAACACCTGAAAATGGAAAGAGAAACTAGGAACTGAGTCTCTGTAGAAATAACGTTTTTCCCATTGTTTATCTTTTCTAATAGTTTGTTTGAAACATCATAGCTTAGTAGACATATATAAATATTTTAAAATGTTCTCTTAAGGAACTTCATTGATTTAGAAATACAGTCTTTCCATTTGATTTTAAAGTCTTGAATTTGGATGAGTGAGTTTTGTGTTGCTGAAACCTTTAGCAATGAGAGAAGGACAGACCAGAAGGGCGCTTGGAAGGACTCTGGGGGAGGGAAGCCTAAGGACAGAGGTAGCAACAGCCTGAGTCAGCGCCCCCTAACGTCAGGGAGCGTGAACTGCTAACGGTGATCCTTGGGAAGATTGCCTCTTCATCAAAATATTCCGGACACCATCTTGTGACCAAGAAATGGTGCCGTTCAGAAGTGGCACTGCTACTCCATTCAGAAGTGGATGCTGAATGCCCTCTGACCCTGAATCCTAGGAAGTCTTTTAATATGTGGACTTCTAGGCACAAACATGAAACAGCACATGTATGATGCCTTGAGCTGCAGTGACAATGACAACCACCAGAGGTTGCTGCTAATTTCTTTGTCCAACAAGAGGAGGCTGACTGAATTAAGCATGGCTTAACCACACAACGGGGACACCATGTCATTATCTTGTAAAAGATGCGGAAAATATATATTCATATTTGTTTGAATTCTCTTGAAGAGACGAAATCAATAAGAAATGAATCAAGATTGTTATTCAAAGGTGATGAGAGGGGGCAGAACGAAGATGGTGGTAAGATGGCAAAGAATATAACTTTTTATAGATCATATTTGAGCCACATAAATATTTTCCCATTTTAAAATTCAATAAAATAAAAATAAAAATGAAAGAACATATTTATTGCTAATATTTACCTGTTACTATTAATTTACTTTTACGTCATGTAATAACTAAGTCAAGACAAAAGTATCTACTTTCTCATTTTATTTTATTTATTTATTTATTTATTAAGACAAAGTTTCACTGTGTAGCCCTGGCTGGCCTGGAACTCTCAGTGTAGACAAAGCTGACCTTGAATTTGTGGCAGTTCTTCTGTCTCTCTGTCTCTCTAGTGCTGGGATTATAACAGCATGTGCCACTATGTCCAGCCTCTCACTGTATAAGCGGTCAAACATTTTTCTCTAATTTCTGAAATATTCAGTATACTCAATCAGCAATGAAATTTAAATAGGCAATGGAGCACTGGCCTTGTTGCTTGAATTTCATTTCGCCCATCCAAGTAGAGTGGCTTGTCATTGTTGTACTCGTCAAACACACCCCAGCGGAGATGGGCCCACTCGTGGACAAATGCCCTGCCTGGAGAAGAGATGGTTTTGGTCTTTTTTTTTTTTTTTTTTTTTCTTTTTGAGCGCCTTACATTTCAGCAATAGTCCTTGCTAATCAGTGAAGACACAGCATTACTTCACCACACTAGAATTTCAAAGAGATGAGGTCAGATTTATTTTGGTCGCTTTCCTCACCATTCTCCCCCTATCACATCTCCTATCATCATAGAAAAGGCAGCATGAAAACATTTGCTCCCAAGATGACAAGGCATGCTCCACATGACCGAAGCAGTGAGGGGTTCCTCACAGGAGCTGTATTACAAGTTCTCTCTCTCTCTCTCTCTCTCTCTCTCTCTCTCTCTCTCTCTCAATATATATATATATATATGTATATATATATATATATATATATATATACATTTATTTACAATACATCTCAATTTTTATCCCATTCCTTGTATCCCCCCATTCCTCCCTCCCGCTTTCCCCTTTACTCCCCTCCCCTATGACTGTGACTGAGGAGGACCTCCTCCCCCTGTATATGCTCATAGGGTATCAAGTCTCTTCTTGGTAGCCTGCCATCCTTCCTCTGAGTGCCACCAGGCCTCCCCATCTAGGGGATGTGGTCAAATATGGGACATCAGAGTTCATGTGAAAGTCAGTCCCCACTCTCCACTCAACTGTGGAGAATGTCCTGTCCATTGGCTAGATCTGGGTAGGGGTTCAAAGTTTACTGCATGTATTGTCCTTGGCTGGTTCCATAGCTTGAGCAGAACCCCTGGGTCCAGATCCACCCGTCATAATGTTCTTCTTGAGGGGTTACTAGGACCCTCTGGATCCTTCTATTTCCCCATTCTCCCATGCTTCTCTCACCTAGAGTCCCAATAGGATGTCCTCCCGTCTGGCCCACTTTCCTGGTATGTGAAGACTTTCATGGGACATGCCCCTTGGGCTCGTGTCCAGATATAAGTGAGAATATACCATTTGAGTCTTTCTGCTTCTGGGTTAACTCACTCATTATGATCATTTCTAGTTCTTACTTAGCTTCATGGGAGCATCCCAGTAGGTGCAAGGTTAGCATAGACAGAAGGAGGATGCTCTTGAGTCAACCAAAGCTTTCCTACATTTACTCTGTGCCTGAGCATGCTTGCTCGCTTACAGGCCTGTCTCCTGTCTACAGCAATGATGGAAACCCAGCAACCACGGAAGAAGGAGAAGAGATGCCAGGGTCCCCTCTCCAGTTTCACTCTTCCTTTCTCTTTTAGCCTGTTTTCTAACCCTTGTTCTTGGAAACTCTGATTTATAGCATCAAGTCCTTCACAGCTTTTCTCCTGTCCTCTGTAATCTTAGGTTTCCTTCCAAGTTCAGCTCAGAAGTGAGTTATTCTCCACGGAAGCCTTCCAGGTCAACACCCTTCCCAAAAAAAAAAGCACATGGTGCTTTTTTTCCTGAGTTAGTTTAGGTTCTAGAACTCGGGCACTGCTTGACGCAATGACTCTCGGGCTGTGGCACATTGTGCAATGTTTGCAACTTGGGAGGGAACCGCTGCAGCTGAAAGTACTGAGGGAAAGTATGCGCTGACTCATGAATCTAGAGGCACTGTTGAAATCATATGCAGACTCAGAGAGCACCACATCTCATCGTTACCAGAAAGGAGGGGGGAAAAGCCAATTTTTAAAAGCTTTGTAAAATATCCTATGTTTGTTTTACTCCTGCTTGCTCATCGGGGAAAACAAAACATACTTAGTTTTCAGTTTTAAATTTCATAAGAAAAAAATGTTTTGAGAGGTTCTATTTAAAATTGAACCAAGAATAAAATTGCAGATCAAAGTTAGCCCTGGACTGGCTGACCTGTCCTCACTAGTGTCTCCCTCAGGTCTCACACCAGGTCCACCAGTCTGCAGGTGAGTGACAGTAATCTTTCTCCTAAATTCTAGACACCGAGCTCTGACTACACCCATACACCCCACAGTACAGTTCACTGCTCCCCACCATCTTCTTGCCTAATCTAGACCCATGGCTTCCCTTTTCCATGGGCTACCCTATTTCCCAATTCCTTTTTTGTTCTTAATGCTATTTGCACACACCTCTTGCAGCCAACCACTCAGAACTCCTACACTCTGAAATACCACTTTGGGCCACTAGGATTTCACAGGAAAGCATTTTAAATGAAATTGGGAACATCTGGGCATAGGAAGTCCTTGTTGCTTTTGTGCCAGGCTCTAGACCTTCTCACTTTGCTGCCTCCACTCGAGCCTCCTGAGCACATCCCTGCGGTATTCCCCAAGTTTGCCCCCACATACAACTTTCACTTCATTGAGTCTAGGGAGCCCAATTGTGCGCATGCGCAGATCCATCTTCTGAAAGCTCCCATAGTCTACAAAGTAAGTCCAGGACAGCCAAGGCTATACAGAGAAACCCTGTATCAAAAAAACCAAAAAAAAAAAAAAAAACAAAACCAAAAACAAAAACCCATAGTTTGGATAGTCTAGGCTGCTCACTTCACCTGGTTGCTGGGTGCATGTTGGCATTTCCCTCCATGGCCAGTCTCTGCCCTGACAGTCTAACGCTTCCGTTGGGTTCTTCTGCAGCCTCAGCGTTTTTCACGTGCTCTCTACTCCCTCTTCTTACCATTAATCAAAATGATGTTTACCTCTCCTTTGTAAGACATGTTCTGACAGCCCTTGGCTTAGTGGTGTTCACTGAATTCTCAGAGCACTTCTTCATACGTGATCTGATATGCGCTCTTCCCGGCTCATCCTGTCCGTCGCCTTCCATGTGCGCTCAGCCTACCTCCCCCTCAAATGGAAAGTCTTTGACAGGTAGCAGTCTTAGGAGGCCTCTTCTGTGGCAAGCACAAAATATTGTACTGTCAAGGGGCTGGCGTTCTATGAGCTGAACTTACCTCTTGAGCCATATGGCGCTGCTATCTCATTATGCAGTAGGAAGTCAGCGGTGAAATGGATGTGTCTCCCCTCTTTTCCACAACCTCTGTGTTGTAGGGTGTATGGGTCATTCCTGTATATCCCACTCTGCTCAGTCACTAGGACGTTGGCCTACATGGAAAAAAAAAAGTGTTTTAAAGAAAGGTAAGCTATAATTGTACTGTATGCAATTATACATTTTAAAAAATAGATTAAAGATAAAAGGAATTTCTCGTAGTTAGGGTTTAGATAATCTGATAGCTAAATATTAGCTAAATTCTGGGGCACTTTCAGTAAGATCTCTTTAAAAAGTTTAGCCAGTTTCCACAGAACTTCTTTCCACCCTTTATTACCTTCCCATTTTCCAGGAAAAAATATTCTCAGGTATCAATACTGTAAAATTATATTATGACATTATAAAAAAAGCCATAAAATCAGGAACATTTAATAGTATTTACACATCATCCAGGATTGCACAGTAAAAAGCTATGGACATATTCAGTCAACTCTCTGTGGTTATCTGATCAGTGCAGGTGACAGGACATGTCTTGAGTGCCACTGAAGGGAGATATTCTCATTTTTATTTTCCTTATTTCTATATTTGATTCCTTCCTAATGACCACAAATTGCTTTCATAGTAATTTACATTTATTTGTTGGAAGCAAGGGACATTGCAAGATGGCATGTAGAAAAGGCTAGAGATGTCATCTCCTTGGGTAGCCCCACCTCAGCCATGACTAGCAGTGTCTCTGTTTATAAGCTCTTTCACCTAATGTTTGCTTAATTGACATAATGAGGTCACTGGAACTGGTATCCAAACACATGGTCACATTACAGTTGTACTTAAACCTCTCATGAGGTCAGGGTTCGACCCTGGTCAGCCTGGGCTTTTACTGTGTTGTCTCTGAGACTTCCCAGTTCTACTGAAGGGCAAGCTCATGAATGTAATCTTCGTAGAGACTACATAGCTTGGTGCGAGCAGTATGGGATCTGAAGTTAAGTAGACGTTCAAATTGTAGATCAGTAATTATTAGTTATTTGCATGGAACAAAGCCCTTATCCTATGTGGACATCAACTTCTTAATCTGTGAGGCTCGAGGCTGCAGAGTGATTAATAATATACGTAAAGATGCCCCAATTTATGGTACTCAATGGGAACTTAATAAACAGTAGGCTTTCCCCAGTTTGTTCCAGTTTCTTACTTATCTTTTTTTTTTTTTTTAAAGATTTTATTTATTTATTATGTATATAGTGCTCTGTCTGCATGTACACCTGTGGGCCATAAGAGGGCGTCAGATCACATTATAGATGGTTGTGAACCACCGTGTGGTTGCTGGGAATTGAACTCAGGACCTCTGGAAGAGCAGTCAGTGCTCTTAACCACTGTGCCATCTCTCTAGCCCCTCCTTACTTATCTTTATGCCAACATCTATGAACTGCTTCTATCTGATGAAAAAGTTACATCATTTTGTAAGCCTCTCATCATCCTCATGCCTTTGGGCTACGTTCTACATTGCTAGGCCATTCAACCTCTGAGAGAATCTTTAAGGGAAACAAAAGAATCAAAACAGTCTGAGGAAATTTTATGCCAAATCTTATATGTCCTGGCTATCCTGGTGGGACTATAGCTACAGACTCCAAGCCCACCCTCCCCGCTGCGGAAGCTCTTCTCCACACTCTGTTCCTAGCTCTTCTCACAGAACTCGTCACAGGAGCATACCACTGTGCCAATACCAATGGCAAAGTGTATTTTCAAAGTCTCTCACCCTCAAGTGGAATTAAGCTCTTTTAACAGAATCCTAAGTCCTTACCTTGTCATAGGATTCTTGCTTTACTCTGCTATAATTATGAGCTGTCCACGTGGCGGGTATTAAAATCTGCACATTTCTGAAAAACACCCTTCTCTTGGTAGCATTGAACAGGTAAAACGAAGCTTCAGTGATCATTTCCTGTAACCAAGCAGAAGGGAACCTATCAGATGTAAATCCTTGTTTCTCTGACGACATTTAAGCAATGGCTGAAAAAACAGGCAAACGGATTTTGAACGAACCCGTGAAGAATGTAGGACCAGCGTTTTTTTGGAAAAGACATCGACTGGCTACCTGATTGTGTGGCAGGGCTTGCCCTCAGGACTTCCCACAATTCTGAAAGGGCTTTAAGCTTTTCCTGAACACATCTTTGTGTCACGCCTATGGCGTGTTCAGGCCTGTGCCTTTTGAGAAGTTTACTTTTACTTAAGCAATCCCACAAGAAGGCTCTTAGGCAGTGATACTCCCTTACCACACCACAGTGAAAAACATCAATTATTTTATAGGACATGGGACAAAATAAAGATTTTTTTTTTTCTGGCAGCCTGCAGAATTTGCCCCTTGAGAATTCTCATTTTTGAAGTGGGATGGCGCAGGGTGACCTTGGCATGTACACACATGTTTCTCCGTCATTCAAACATCTGCCTTTCTTTCACCACAGCCCACTTATATTTCTCTAAGCTGTTCTCCAGACAATGGTCACATGTGAAAACTACAACCAAACCCAAAAGCCAACAGATGGTTACTAATAAGAGGACAAATGAAGGCTCCGTGAGTGGAGATTCTATACAACTGTGTAATCTGGCCAGTGTGCCCACAATAGTGCTATCATCTCTGTCCTTCAGAAATGCTGCTCTCTGTGCCTCTCACGCTTAAACCTAAAGACGGTGACAGGTCTGATGGTGCTGACTGCACAGTTGTCACTCACCTTAATGTTTGCAATCAGGCTCAGGTTCTCGGGTACCCGGGGATTGATTGCAAGGAGTAATTCATTGTACCCGTTGTCATGAAGCTTCACTCCTGCTCCCGGGAACAGAAGTCCTGGACTTAGGGCAAACAGAAGAGTCACAAGTTTCAGCCTGTGGACAGGTCCGGTGTTACCCCTGTGGGTCATCTCGTAGCAAAGCCTCAGGTTTTACTCACAGGGAGCCTGCTTGGGTACCTTGAGTCATATGATCACGGTGGAAGCAGGTGGCTTGTTCTTGATCTTGTAAGGTCTTACAATGCATGACGAAAGAGTTGCCTTTGAAAAATCTAGGGTGGATCTGTCTGGGACCTGTCTCTACAGGTTCTTCTCCAAGGCAAAAGAACTCACGGTTCTGTGGCTAAGCTTCCTCCTGAATCACAGCTGGGCAGGCAGCCTTCCACTCCTTACCAACTTCATATCTTTTCAGAAGGAAAAGGGAAATGAGGCCTGGCTGCGTGACAATCAGAGCAATGAAACCAGTCAGTCCACTGCAGCACACGCAGTGGTTTCCCGCCTGCATCCTTGGCAACCTCCTCCATCAGCATCACCTCCCTCCCTCCCTCGGAACAGTGTGCTGGTTGTGAGAGTCCCTTGCTTGCTTCTTTTGAAGATTTGGAAAGCATGCCATATGTCTGCCCTGGAGCCCTGGGTCAGGCAGTCTGGGCAAGCTCTGAGCTGGTCGCTGGGTTCTGGAGATCAGATATCCCCCAAGGGAGGGCCAAGTGCCAGGAGCTTGGATGCCGTGCGGGCCACAAGCCCTTTCCCCTGGCCTCATTGCTTTTTCTCCTGGTGCCAAGGAGAAGAATAAGCTTTCTAAGCAGGGCCCTGCTGGGGATAAGGGCTTGACTGAGTCAACTTGTACCTCCTGCACCACCATTGGATGAACTAGCAGGCTTCACAAATGTTTTGAATTGTTTATGATATCTGATAAGCACACAGTGCTACGGAATTTGCAGATGAACCATCTTAAATGTCATTCCCTTGATATATGCATGGTTTTTATTCCTGCTTTTCAGTTCTGATAGGTAGCCAGCGGGGGAAGGAAAGAGCACATTTATTGAATGGTGGCTTGTATTACCCCTAGCTTATGAGTGACTGTGGTGGCAGAATAGGAAATGTCCCCCACAGACTCAGACATTTGAATACTTGATCCCAAGCTGGTGGCACTTTTTTTGGGAAGCTTAGGAGGTACAGCCTTGCTGAAGAAAATAATCTCATTGGAGGTAGGCACTGAGAGTTTAAAGCTTCCTGCCATTACCAGTTCCCTTTCTCTACTTTGTGATTATGGCTGAGAAACAGCTTCCTGTCCCCACACTATGGCTGAGAAATGGCTTCCTGTTCCCGCACTCGTGCCGGCTGCTTGCTGCCATGCCTTCCCATTACAATGGATTCTTTTTTTAAAATTTTATTTATTTACATATATATTTATATTATTACACATACATACAATAAACCACATACAGCAAGAAGAACCACAAAAAGCAAGGAATTATATTGGTGTTACATTCCTAGTGCTTTGCCTAAATTTATTTGGCAACCTTGTATAAAACATATTTCCTATCTTGATGAGTCTAAAATTCTGACTGTAAATCAATATCTATCATATCTCATCTCTATCAACGTAAAAACATCTATCTAGGCCTAAAATTATCTTAACCCCTAAACAACTAAACTTAATTGTAAAACTAAACTATCTGGTCTTTGACCCCTATAATGGATTCTTGTCCCTCTGGGACCATAAGCCAAATGAAGCCTTTCTTCTTTGAGTTACCTTAGTCATAGGTTTTTTTTTTTTTTATTACAGCGGCAGAAAAGTAACTAATACAGTGCCAAAGCCAAGGCTCAGAAAAGCTTAAAGCCTTTTAACATTGGTAGTTGTAGCAGAGTGCTAAAATGAGAATAATGGGCTCAACTTCTACTGTTCACCACGCATCTCTTAGCTATCAACTTATATTCAGGAATTGTCTTTCTCTCACAGGTGTGTCTAACCTGTAGCTTTTGGAACTTTGTAGATGACAACCTCTTATGTCATTGTCAAAAGGTTGGACCTGTTGACTGGCTCCACACACAGTGACAGTTATTGTGAAGCTTTTCCAACACTAAAATCTTATTTATTGGGTTAAGGTTCCACAGAAAGCACATCTGGAGACCGTTAGCCACTTGGACATTCTGCCCAGCTGTGGCCCCCTTCTGAGTGCTGCTAGGGAGGGAGAGGGTCTCAGGCCAAGAAAAGAAATACCTGCCACTGCTCTCAATGTGGAAGTCACATTAAATCTATGTTATACTCTAATGGACTTCTTCAGGGTAGGTTCAATGCCATTCGTAGTTCCCTAGAAACTGGGGTCTTCTAAACTAGGGCTTTGGACTCCTGGCTTTGCCTCGCACATCATCATAAGAGCATGGAGTCTTCAGCCAGTACTTACCATGTTGCATTTTATGTCCTTCATGTATCAGTTACTTACCTTGTTCCTGTGGAAGATGATGGACATAAACTTGAAAGAGGAGGAAATATTTATTTGAGCTTGTGGGCATCTAATAGTTGAGTTTGCTTGACCCCATGAGCTTGGGTAGAGCACCACAGGGGTAGACTTTACAGTTCAGAGACGTCTTTATGTCATAGCAAACAGAAGGCAGAGCCGTGG